>NC_057814.1:105159924-105329974 GCF_018294505.1 Triticum aestivum | reverse complement strand
GACAAGGTGAAAATTTATTTGGGACTCTAATGCAATTTTGAAAAACGCATATTTTTCCTAATTCAAATAAAAAAGTGATAAAACTCTGAATAAAAATCATATTTGATTTTAATATTAGATCTCTAATATTTCTTTATTTTGAGGAAGTCATTTTATCCTCTCTCTTTTTATTTTTATAAAAGAAATATTTGAAGAGGAAATAATTAAAATGAAACGATCCTCTTTTCAAAATTTGAGAAAAACTCAAATGTGAATCTAACGGAATTCCCAACTCTCTCCGTGGGTCCTTGAGTTGCTTATAATTTCTAGGATCAAGCCAAAATGCAATAAAATATGATATGCAATGATGATCTAATGTATAAAATTCCAAATTGAAAATTTAGGATGTTACAAACCTACCCCCCTTAAGATGAATCTCGCCCTCGAGATTCGGGTTGGCTAGAAAATAGGTGAGGGTGATCCTTCCGTAGGTCTTCCTCTCATTCCCAGGGGGCTTCATCTTCGGTATGGTGACTCCACTGAACTTTGCTGAACTTGATTACTTTGCTGCGTGTAACTCGGCTGGCAAACTCGAGTATCTTGACTGGTTTCTCCTTATATGTCAAGTCACTATCCAACTGTATCGCTTCCAGTGGTACTGTATCTCTCAGAGGGATATCATCCATCTCTGCGTGGCACTTCTTCAACTGAGAAACATGGAACACGTCGTGAACTCATGACAATCCTTCAGGCAATTCCAACTTGTAAGCAACTTCTCCCATACGTCCCAAAACATGGTATGGTCCCACAAAACGTGGTGCTAACTTTCCCTTAACTCCAAAATGCTTCACTCCTCGAAGTGGTGATACACGAAGATACACTCTGTCTCCAACTTCGGAAACTCTCTCCTTGCGTTTAGAATCCGCATAACTCTTCTGCCTGGACTGGGCTACCTTGAGTCTATCGCGAATCAGCTTGACCTTCTCTTCAGATTCTTTAATCAAATCTGGTCCAAACAATTGTCGGTCTCCAACTTCGTCCCACAACAACGGTGTTCTGCACCACCTTCCGTACAGTGCTTCAAAAGGGGCCATCTTCAAATTGGCTTGGTAGCTGTTGTTGTAAGAGAACTCTGCATACGACAAATTATCGTCCCAACTAGACCCATAGTCTAGCGCACAAGCTCTCAACATGTCCTCCAGAATCTGGTTGACTCTCTCAGTTTGTCCATCTGTCTGCGGGTGAAAAGCTGTACTGAACTCTAGCCTGGTTCCCAAAGTTTCATGCAACTGATTCCAAAACATTGAGGTGAACTGGGTTCCTCTATCCGATACAATGGTCCTCGGAACTCCATGCAGACATACGATCCTGGTCATGTATATCTTTGCCAACTTTGCACTGGTGTAAGTGGTCTTCACTGGGATGAAATGAGCTACCTTCGACAAACGATCGACTACAACCCATATCGAGTCATAGCCTGAACGAGTCCTGGGTAATCCTGTGATAAAGTCCATGCCTAGTTTATCCCACTACCATTTGGGTGTCGCCAATGGCCGTAGCAATCCTGCTGGCTTTTGATGTTCTGCCTTCACTCTCTGACATACATCACAAACTGCTACATACTCTGCAATATCCTTCTTCATTCCGGTCCACCAGAAACTATCCTTTAAATCCAGGTACATCTTGGTATTTCCTAGGTGAATCAAATATGGCGAATCATGGGCCTCCTGCAAAATCAGCTTCCTGATCTCTTCATCATTTGGCACATATACGCGGTCCTCAAACCATAAGGTATCGTGCTCATCCTCACGAAATCCTTTAGCCTTTCCTTTACTCATCCTTTCCTTTATTTAGGTTATCTCCTTGTCCGTCTTCTGAGCTTCTCTGATCTTATCCATCAAAGTAGATTGAACCTCCAAAGCTGCTACATAACCTTTCAGAACAATTTCCAAACATAGCTCGCGAAGGTCATCTGCCAACTCCTTGGGTAACTCTCCGGTCATGAGTGTATTGACATGACTCTTGCGGCTCAACGCATCGGCTACTACGTTAGCCTTTCCGGGATGATAATGAAACCTCATATCATAATCTTTAATGATTTCTAACCATCTCCTCTGCCTGAGATTCAACTCCTTCTGCGTGAAAATATACTTCAAACTCTTGTGATCTGTGTATAACTCACGATGGTTTCCGATGAGAAAATGTCTCCAAGTCTTCAACGCATGCACTATAGCTGCTAACTCCTTCCAGTGTGATTGTGACTTCCATGGTTATGGACAAGTCCTCCAGAGTTCGGGGTGAAACGGGGCCTCTCATGAGCTCTAGAATTATACTTCCCTTTTCCATACTTCCTCTTGCGGTTGTCAATCTGCTGTTGCTTCCCCTCAATCATGAGAGCTCTGTTTACCAACTCCTGGTAGTTATTGAAATTTTACACCATCAACTACATGCTTAGCTCATCATTCAGTCCTTCCAGAAACTTCTCCTGCTTAGCTGCATCTGTAGCGACGTCATCTGGGGCATAACGTGCTAGCTTACTAAAGTCATCCACATACTGGCCAACGGTGCGTCCTCCTTGGCGTAAGTTGCGAAACTCGCGCTTCTTCATGGCCATAGCTCCTGTTGATACATGGGCAGTGCGAAAAGCCTGCTGAAACTGATCCCATGTCACAGTGTCGATGGGGTAAGTGACTATGAAATTCTCCCACCATGATGCTTTGGGTCTTTCAAGCTAATGTGCGGTAAAACGCACTCTCTCCGCATCTGTGCTTCCTGCAGTAGTCAAATCCCTTTCAATCTTGCGGAGCCAATCATCTGCAACAACCGGCTCGGTGCTACTGGAGAACACCGGCGGATTCAGCCTAAGAAAACGGGCTAAGTGATCAACAAGTGGTGGTGGGGGTGGGTTGTTGTTATTGTTGTTGTTCCACTGGTTCTGATTCTGGACTAGTATCTGCCTCAATGCATTCTGTTGCTGAATCAACTGAGTGAGCTCCGGTGGGAAAGCAAATCCATTGTCGCGTCTCGGAGGCATCTGCTAGGTTTAGAAAAGGTGAGAAAACAGAGTAGAATGAGGTCTAGGGGGAAAACACTACCCATATGCACATGAGACAAACACAAACATATCACTCAATCAATCAAGCAAGGGCCTACAATCGGTCTAAAAACTATCGTTACAAAAGTGCTCGGACTATACTATATACATGGTGGAATTCTACTACGGATTTGGTGGTCAACTAGAAAAATTGATCGGTCGAAGACTCCATGATATCTGCTCCTGCTTCATCAACATAGTCATCATCGCGATCATTGGGATCCGAGTCGGTGTCGTCGATGATGATGTAGTTCTCCGGGCAAGTGGAACTGTCGTCTTCTCCTCCTGGTGCGGGGTCTCCCATGAATACTCCTAGCTTCCTTGTCAGGTCATCATTCTTCTCCACTAGTACGAAGATTTCCTCCATATAATCCTCGCGAGTAGCCTTGAGTTCTTCCTCCAGTTATGTGATCCTTGTCATTGCCTGCTTCAAATCTGTCATGCCTGCGCACATCTGGTTCTCCAGGCGTCGAATGTGTTGGTTTAACTCCTGGATGAAAGCTGCAATCGATCTATCCTTCCTGGTGCTGATCATCTCCCATTTCTCATCTCGGCACCCACAAATCTGGTAGATAGTATCCTTGAGATCATTGTGGTAAACTTCTCCAATGCGTCCCATGGCAACGTGGGCTGCCATACTCTTTCCTAGACTCCAGGTTGGTGCATCAAAGGAAAACTCTATGGGCTCAGTGACTGGCGTAAACGTCCTTCCTGGAACTTGAACTTTAATCATCCAGCGCTCCTCTTCTGGTAAGGTGGCATTGTAAGTCCCTGTGAACCTTGGTATTCCAATGTTCAGGTATCTAGTGACTTCCTTCAAGTGACGTCCAAAAGGGTGTCTTCATCAGGTTGCGTAAACTTGATCCTTGCATCCGCCATCCTAAAGAGTAGAAACTGGGGAGAAGTTAGAAATGAGAAGAATGTAGTGATCTAGGGCTTTAGCTTAGTGGTCGTGTCCTACAGTCAGTGTGTGCTCTGATACCATCTTATAGCGAACAGACCTCAAACAGTCTGATCTATGTGCATCAGTGTCATCCCTGGATCGGTAATGCTGACACGCACAGCACTTGAAGGATTTATAACAGAGTAGCAATCACACACTTATTACATCGAATGTCTCAAAAGAGAACTTATTACAAATAATATGGCTTAGGGCCATCTAAATATGATAACAGCGGAAGGCTTGGAAGATAAAGTGAGCCCATCAACACCAACCTAAGGCACCTTACTCGTCGTCTGAAAAGTCTGCAACATGATACGTTGCAGCCCGAAAACGGGTCAGCACATGGAATATGCTGGCAATATAACACCAAAGAGTAATAAACAGAATAAGGCTATCAGTACATGCATATATGGCTGGTGGAGGCTGTATGGTTTATATGTTTTGCAAAAAGCCAATTTTTTCCTACAACAAAGGAATAAATTTTATTTAACTATCATGGTGGTTGTTAAACATTGAGAATGGTAAACCCCATCTCAATCCCAATTTAAAGTAATTAATAACCCAATCAAATTTTATAATTAAGAGTGATGATATCCACATGATAATCCAAGAACCATATACTCAAAACGTCCATAACTGGGGACATGGCTAACCATGATTAGTTTGTACACTCTGCAGAGGTTTGCGCACTTTTCCCAACAAGACTCGATCTCCTCCGTTGGATTCCTCGCACTACATCGTGTTTGAGAAACGGATGACCGAAACACAGTCTTTCAGAAGCGTTAACTCTTTACTCTAGGTAGACAATACCACCTACATCCCCTACATCTGCTAGCCTACCACTGAAAGAGGTCACACAACATACTCAACCATGCCAGAGCCCATAATGGCTTGTGGCTGCACATTGAAGTTTCTAGCATGAATAATGTCATGATCCCTTTGAGCCTGGGTGGCAGTCCGTAGGAGAATCACACGGTACCCCGAGATTTCCAAAAATACAGGCAATCACTGGGTTCCCCATGTGCCTTAATCCACCCAGATGTGTATTAAAGTTGCCACCTTAAGTTAACCAATAATTAGCAATACTCACATCTGTCATGAATACTCTCAAACCCAAACCACGTCTACGAGCATAGCATAGCAATATAAGCAACGTAGAAGTAACTCCCATTGGTTTGTTAATAAACAGGTGAATAGGTACTACCTCATCTAGTTCCCAAACCCACAATTTAAATTAGATCCTAACCATGCCATTGTTTGTGGATTGATCTAATGCAATAAAACTGGGTAGTAAAGAGGTATGATCAAAGTGTTACTTGCCTTGCTGATGATCCGTGAAACCTAGAGACTCGTAGTAGCACGCTTTGCACTCCGGGTACTCTATCGCAAACAAACAAGCATACAATAAGCAATCAAGAAACAACGCACGGGTAAAAATCAAATAAGAGATATAACCGGAAAGTTCAACTTAAGAACTCCGGTTTGCAAAAGAATCAAATCAAACAAAACAACGAAACTCAAACTGCGAAAGAAACAAGCTTCGTTTGCTAATCTGGACTAAAGTCAATTTTTATAGTGGCGAAACTCTAGGCGCTTGAATCGCCTGATTCTGATAAACGAGCGAAAAGTTAAACTAAAACGAAAATCGGATCAGAAATCACGATCGAAATGAATCGCGGAAAAATCCGAGAAAAACAAAAACTGACGAATAGACTAACGAACGAACGTTCGTTATCTGCGTCTAACGGGCGAAAACCGTTCACTAAAACGAACGTACGGACGAACGTCCGCTAAATAACTAAACCAAAAAAACCAAGCCGAAACTAAAAAACGAATCTAGGGTTTTAAAAAAACCGATCGGTTTTCTTGCGAAAACCGAGGCGGCGGCGGCTACCTCCGGCGGGGTCGGGCGTAACGGCGGCGCGGTCGGGCGGCGGCAGCGTGCGGCAGCGGCCGGGCGGTTACGGCCCAAGGTCGGTTTTTCTTAATTATTCCGCGCAGAAAAACGAATAAAAAATACTAAACGGACTCCAGAAATCCTGAAATAAATTTTCGTCGTCCTCTAAAAATCTACCAGACAAGGTGAACATTTATTTGGGACTCTAATGCAATTTTGAAAAACGCATATTTTTCCTAATTTAAATAAAATAGCGGTAAAACTCCGAATAAAAATCTTATTTGATTTTAATATTAGATCTCCAATATTTCTTTATTTTGAGGAAGTCATTTTATCGTCTCTCTTTTTATTTTTAGAAAAGAAATATTCGAAGAGGAAGTAATTAAAAGCAAACGATCCTCTTTTCAAAATTTGGGAAAAACTCAAATATGAAAATAATGGAATTCCCAACTCTCTCCGTGGGTCCTTGAGTTGTGTAGAATTTCTGGGATCAAGCCAAAATGCAATAAAATATTATATGCAATGATGATCTAATGTATAACATTCCAAATTGAAAATTTGGGATGTTACAAGATCTTCACGAAGTAGGCGATCTCCTTGCCCGTACAAACTCCTTGGTTCAACTCCACAATCTTGACGGAGGCTCCCAAGTGACACCTAACCTATCTAGGAGACACCACTCTCCAAAAGGTAACAGATGGTGTGTTGATGATGAACTCCTTCCTCTTGTGCTTCAATTGATAGTCTCCCCAACACTCAACTCTCTCTCATAGGATTGGATTTGGTGGAAAGATGACTTGAGTGGAAAGCAACTTGGGAAGGCTAGAGATCAAGGTTTATGTGGTTGGCATGGAATATCTTGACCTCAACGCAAGTGTAGGTGGTTCTCTCTCAGAAAATGTTTGTTGGAAGTGTAGGCATGTTCTGATGGCTCTCTCCATGAATGAAGAGTGGGTGGAGGGGTATATATAGCCTCCACACAAAAACTAACCGTTACCACAAATCACCAAACTCGGTGGGACCGAATCAGAAAACTCGGTCAGACCTATTCAGTTCATAATGTGACCGTTAGGCTTTTCGGTGGGACCAACATGTCAACTCTGTAGGACCAATTTCATTAGGGTTAGGGCATAATGTATCTCGGTGAGACCGATTACACAATCTCGGTGAGACCGAGTTTGGTAACAAGCTAACAGAGAGTTGGTCACGCAAACTCGGTGGAACCAATTCGCTCATCTCGGTGAGACCGAAATGTTACGAAAGGGAAACAGAGAGTTTGCATTGCGAACTCGGTGGGACCGATCGCACATCTCGGTTAGACCGAAATGTTATGAAGGGAAACAGAGAGTTTGCAATCCCATCTCGGTGAGACCGAGATCCCTATCGGTAAGACCGAAATGACTAGGGTTTTGTGGCAATGGCTATGTCACCTGAACTCGGTGGCGTGATACGTCTCCATTGTATATCCTTTTCCAAACACTTTTGCCCTTGTTTTGGACTCTAACTTGCATGATTTGAATGGAACTAACCCGGACTGACGCTGTTTTCAGCAGAATTGACATGGCGTTATTTTTGTGCAGAAGTAAAAGTTCTCGGAATGACCTGAAACTTCACGAAGAATATTTTTGGAATTAATAAAAAATACTGGCGAAAGAATCAAAACCAGGGGGCCCACACCCGGTCCACGAGGGTGGGGGTGCGTCTACCCCCCGGGGCGCGCCCGCCTATCTCGTGGGCCCCCTGGAGCTCCACCAACCTCAACTCCAACTCTATATATTCCTGTTCGGGGAGAAGGATTCAGCATGTTTTACGATACGGTGCCGCCGCCAAGCCCTAAACTCTCTCGGGACGCCTGATCTGGAGTCCGTTTCGGGGCTCCGGAGAGGGGAATCCGTCGCCGTCGTCATCATCAACCTTCCTCCATCACCAATTTCATGATGCTCACCGCCGTGCGTGAGTAATTCCATCATACGCTTGCTGGACGGTGATGGGTTGGATGAGATTTATCATGTAATCGAGTTAGTTTTGTTAGGGTTTGATCCCTAGTATCCATTATGTTCTGAGATTGATGTTGCTATGACTTTGCTATGCTTAATGCTTGTCACTAGGGCCCAAGTGCCATGATTTCAGATCTGAACCTATTATGTTTTCATGAATATATGTGAGTTCTTGATCCTATTTTGCAAGTCATTAGTCACCTACTATGTGTTATGATCCGGTAACCCCAAAGTGACAATAATCGGGACCACTCTCGGTGATGACCGTAGTTTGAGGAGTTCATGTATTCACTAAGTGTTAATGCTTTGGTCCGGTACTCTATTAAAAGGAGGCCTTAGTATCCCTTAGTTTCCAATAGGACCCCGCTGCCATGGGAGGGTAGGACAAAAGATTGTTGGGGAACGTAGTAATTTCAAAAAAAATCTACGAACACGCAAGATCATGGTGATGCATAGCAACGAGGGGGGAGTGTGTTTTCCAGGTACCCTCGTAGACCGAAAGTGGAAGCGTTATGACAACGCGGTTGATGTAGTCGTACGTCTTCACGATCGACCGATCCTAGTACCGAATGTACGGCACCTCCGCGATCTGCACACGTTCAGCTCGGTGGTGTCCCACAAACTCATGATCCAGTAGAGCTTTGAGGGAGAGCTTCGTCAGCACGACGGCGTGACACTACAAAAAAAAAGACACGTCCGTGACATTTTGGGCCGAACGAATTTTTTTTGTCATACTTATGACACTTCTATGACGATAATTGTGACAAAACCCGATATCATCAGATATGTGGTGGGGTCCTACTTCTATGACAAAAAATCATGACAGAAAATGGGCTTTTCGTCCTGGGCGGGCCGGAGACGCAGTTGCATGACATTCTTTGGACCGTCCATGACGGAAAAACCGTGGTAGAAGCGAGGGCGAGGAAAATATCGGGATGTTCCCGGTTACGGTGGGTGGTCGGGGCCGAGCGATGCGCATTTCTCTCGTACACGCACGCGCGTGGGTGCGAGGCATTGGGCTCTAACTGAACCCGAGCGATTACACTGCAGGCTACGCGTTACTGAACCCGAGCGATCGATCGATGGCTGTTAACTAAACCCGATCGAGTGATTCCTTCGCTACTGCTGCTAACTGAAGCCGATCGATGCTGCCTCTGGATGAACAGTGAGCGTTGCTGGGGGGTTTGGATGAACAGTTCCCGGTGGGGGTGGTTGAACAGGACCCCGTGGTGTTGCCTCTGGATGAACAGTGAGCGTTGCTGGGAGGGTTTGGATGAACAGTTCCCGGTGGGGGTGGATGAACAGGACCCCATGGAGTTGCCTCTGGATGAACAGGACCCCGATCGATCGAGCCGGTTGGGGCTGGATGAACAGGACCCCGTGGAGGGCTTGATGAACAGGACCACCCTGTGGAGGGCTGGATGAACAGTAGACTTTGGAGGGCTGGATGAACAGTAGCCCGTGGAGGGGTTGTTGAACAGGAGCCCGTGGAGAGGGCTGGTTGAATAGTAGCCGGTGGAGTAGCGTGCGGTGGAGGCTGGATGAACATGAGCACATGGATGAACAGTCACAGGTGGAGGCTGGAGTAGGTCGACGGTGGATGAACAGTAGCCCGTGGAGGTTGCAGGGGGTCGACGCTGGAGATGAACAGTATACTGTGGAGTCCCGTTTTGCGGTACGCCACACCCCTCCCGATGAACAGGACCCCCCGTTTCGACCGTAGCACTCCAACACAAGTCTGTTTCCTCCGTTTTGCGGTACGCCGGACCCCTCCCGATCAACAGGACCCCCGTTTCGACCGTAGGTGGTCCGTTTCCTCCGTTTTGCGGTACACCAGACCCCTCCCGATGAACAGGATCCCGTTTCGAACGTGGCCGGTCGAACACAAGGCCGTTTCCTCCGTTCTGCGGTACGCCAGGCCTCGTTTCCATCGGTTGTTCCATCCAAGCCGGTTGGCTCCCCCGCGTTCCATTGCCTCCCGATGAACACGACGCATTCCGTTGCCTCCCCATGGACACGACGATGACGCAGTTTCTCTGTTCCGACCCAGCCATGTACACGAGCCCTGGCCGTACGTATGCATGAGTAGGCGTTCGAGACCCTGCCCGTATGTACGTACGTGGCTGTATTTTCTTTCTTGCACACTGGCCGCTGTACGTACATATACATGCAACGTGCGCGCCTCTACTACGACACGTGCGCGCCTCTACATCGACCAGTATGTACGTACACGTTCGCGACCAGAATGACAACGCTACATACGCTTTGACCAGGTGGGTCCCGACTGTGAGGCACTTCCTTGCCTGCGAAGATGTAGCTGGTGGGTCCCAGCAGTCAGGGGGGCGAATCGTTTTTTTTTGCTCGGGCGCACTTCCTTGCGTGCGAAGATGTAGCTGGTGGGTCCCAGCAGTCAGGGGAAAACGTTCTTTTCACGAAATACGGTGGCCAGTCCGTTGGGTCCCTGCTGTCAGGTGGAGGAATAATTATTTTGCGTGTAATAAGGAGGCACTTCCTTGCTGCGGCCGTGGACCCAGCTGCCAGCCTCTCCACATACAGTACTCTTTCGATGGAAGTCGTTCCTTGACCACGTTGACCACGCCGCGCCGAGAGCACCACGGCGGTGGACGACGGCGAGGCCTAGGAAGGGGATGACGCGGAGCCGGGGAAGACGCGGCAGTGGAAGTCCGCGCGGAGCGGAGTACGAGGGTTCATTGGTTCGGCTGCGGTGTGAGGCTGCCGTCGCCGCAGGGCCTAGCCAGCGGTGGGAATAGTAGGGAGCGGTGAGGCCTTCGCGGCAGCACAGCCGGCAACAGGAGGCAGGAGCATGCGGCACGACCGGCGCTGCTTTGGGCGGCTGGAGCAAGAAGACCGGAGGTTGAAGAAGCACTACGGGCGTTGGATGGACATCGTACGGTCACTGGAGCTAGAATTGTGCATATTGACTAAGTTGACAAAGCCCTCTGTCCCCGTCAACTTAGTAGGCCCACAAGGCAGCCTGCCACTATACTGGTTCCCAGCTAGCAGGGGGAGTATTCATTTTTTTGTGCGTAATAAGGAGGCACTTCCTTGCGTGCGAAGATATAGCTGGTGGGTCCAAGCTGTCAGCGGCGGTAACGTTTTTTCGCGAAATACAGAGGCCCTTTCGGTGGGTCCCAGATGTCAGGTGGAGAAATCATTATTTTGCGCGTAATAAGGAGGCATTTCCTTGCGTGCGGCCATGGACCCAGCTGCCAGCCTCTCCATGTACAGTCCACTTCAGATGCATGTTGCTCATTGACCACGTTGACCAGGCCGCGCGGAGAGCACCAGGGCGGTGGACGACGGCGAGGCCTAGGAAGGGAACGACACGGAGGCAGGGAAGACTCGGCAGTTGTTTCCTGCGCGGAGGGGAGTACGACTGTACGAGGGTTTACTAGTTCGTCTACTGTCGCCGGAGAATAACAGCAGGTGTGGGTGAGTAGAGGGATGGCTAGGCCAGCGATGGGAGTACGGTGGGGCGGTGAGGCCTGCGCGGCAGCACAGCCGGCCGCGCGGAGGAGAGAGCAGGCAGTCCCGCCTGCGCTTGTTGGAGCGGCTGGAGCAGGAAGAGTAGAGATTGAAGAAGCACGACGGCCGTTGGATGGACATCCAACAGTGACTGCTTGTGAGTCAACCTTTTTTAGGAAAGCCTCAAATATGTGGAAAATATCAAACAGCCCATCTGCCATTATTTCTAATAATTTACAGCCCATTTGCTAATTCTTAAGGTTTTTTTTGGAGCCCATCTTCTTTTTGTTAGCATATAGTGGCCACAGTTAAAAAATTATACGAGCATATTTCGGTGCGGTCCGAACTGTTTTTAATCCCAAAATTTCGAGTCACATTCAAACTGATTTTAAAAATAAATGTATATCAATATAAAATCCAACAAATTGTCCACGCATAAAAATCAATGCAATTTAAAATCTCGAAATGAAAAAAAAAAGAAATTTGAAACTAATTGCCGGTTTGATGTGTTTTAAAAATGTACAGCCCATTTCTCATTACTGATAGGCCATTTTCTCGGCCAGCCGAATGAAGCTCTCCTTGTCTTGAAATATTTGCAGCGCAACAGGCCTGACAAAGGGACTTACTTGGCAAATCACGAAAAAACTGGGCTTTGGCCGTCGACCCAGCTGTCAGCCTCTCCACGTACAGTACTCTTCTGATGGAAGTCGGTCGTTGACCACATTGACCACGCCGCGCCGAGAGCACCAAGGCGGTGGACGACGGCGAGGCCTGGGAAGGGGACGACGCAGAGCCAGGGAAGACGCGGCAATGGATTCCCACGCGGAGAGGAGTACGAGGGTTCACTGGTTCGGCTGCGGTGTGAGGCTGCCATCGCCGCAGAATAACAGGGGGTGTGGGTGAGTAGAGGGATGCCCTGGCCAGCGGTGGGGGAAGTAGGGGGCGGTGAGGCCTCCGTGTCATCACAGCCGGCCATGGGAGGCAGGAGCACGCAGCACGACCGGCGCTGGTTTGGGCGGCTGGAGCAAGAAGACCAGAGGTTGAAGAAGCACTACTGCCGTTGGATGAACATCATACGGTAACTGGAGCTAGAATCGTTCATATTGACTAAGTTGACAAAGCCCTCCGTCCCCGTCAACTTGGTAGGCCCACAAGTCAGCCTCCCACTATGCTGGATTCCAGCTGGCAGGGGGAGTATTCATTTTTTGTGCATAATAAGGAGGCACTTCCTTGCGTGCGAAGATAGCTGGTGGGTCCGACCTGTTAGTGGGGGGCACGTTTTTTTCGTGAAACACAGAGGCCCTTCCGGTGGGTCCCAGATGTCAGGTGGAGGAATCAAAGACATGAGAAGGCGTACAGAACAAGCTAGTGTAGCAGTAAAGAGACGTTGCTGAGTTTTAGAAAAAAGAGAGACGTACTCTTGTAGCTGGTTCGAATCCAAACCTAGACTATGACTATATATGGTGATATGCTACTCTGCAAGTAATGAAACTGACATATCCAACGTTCGCTTCTCCTCTTCTCTACTTACTCTGCCTAGCATCAGAAGCTCTGGCCGCAGCAACCATGTCTGCTGGCTGCTCGTCCACCTGCTCTTCAGCAGGCAACAACCAAATATGCACCAAGTCGCCACCCGTACCATCGCCTGTGGGTCTCATCACACCCCCGCCGGCACGCGCACCACAATCGGTTGCTCATCGCAACCCGCTGCCGTTGGTGTGGTGCCACTGCTGCAAATCACGCAGAGTCATCTGTCGCGTCTCAACCACAATCCTCAACGCTGGCCGAGTCTTCTACAAATGCCCGAATCATGGGGTAATAATATGTGTAAGTGTTGTTCTGCTGCTTTTAGTTGCTGATTTTTTTAATAGTTTGGTTGATGATCTTCCAATTTGATTCGTGCAGAAAAGGGAAGATTCATGTGATTTGTATTTCTGGGAAGTTGCTGATGTGGGGCAGTGCAACTACGCTGATCATTTGGTTAGCCGAGGAATCCCAATACCAGCAGGTTGGGGTGTTGGACAAGTTACTGAAGGAACGACAGAAGAGGAAGATGGAGAGCAGAAGGTTAATGATGCAGTTCCTCTGATCATGGCCAAGCAACAGCTGCTGAACGGCCTTGACGGCAATGAGGAGATGAAAGAGCTTGTGAAGATAATGGGCAAAATCGATGTGCTCTGTAGGATGATTGTCTCTTTTTTTGCAGTGTATGTAGCACTCGTGATGTATTCAGTGGCTATGACATGAGCACTTTGCTAAAACTAGTAATGAATGAAACCTATGTAGCAGGCTGGGAGTAGTGTTGTGAACATCTAATGATTTCTATTAATGGAAATCAGGGGTATCCCCTTTTGCTCATAAATAAATAAATAAATAGCAGAGACCCTTTTGGTAATAAATAAATAAATTAGCAGAGGCCCTGCCGGGTCAGCTTTGTTCTCATTCGAAGACGTCAGGCAAATTGCAGTCCAACAGCAAACTATGTCATCAAATTCAAGTTTCACAGCCAAATATGAGTACAACTAAACAACAATGTCATCATGTTTTAGTCATCATATAATCACCAAACACAAATCAGCATACATAACAAGTGATGTTCTCACAGGAAAATACTAAATAACATGTTCATCAGGTTTCAGTTGTCATAGCAAACACAATTTCACATAGTAGATAAAAAACGTCTTCTGACAGGCAAATACGACAAAAGAAATGTAATCATCATCCGCAACAGCAGCGTCAACATCTTCGCCATGTGTATCAGTCTGAATCGTAATTCCCCACGGTGTCATCTTCTTCTTCGTCCTCAACATCCTCGAACATTGGCTTCTTCTTGATTAACTCTTGTATGTCCACAGCACGACAGGCAATCTTTTCGCCGGCGTCATTGACGTGATGGTTCTCAAAGATATTAGGAACATCTGTGTTATCTTGTACATCAGGAGCAGTGTAAGCATCATCTTGTTGTGCAACTTCATTAAACGAATTCCTCTGCTCAAACCTTTGCAATACACTCCAGTCATCGCTACGTGCAAATGTGTCTTCCAAGAAAAATAGCTGTGTTGCTTGATTTGCCAAAATAAAAGGCTCGTTGGTCTGGTATGCCGCGTTGACATAGATGGATTTGAAATAATCATCAGCTCTGGGTTTTGCGATCCTGGAAAATAGGTTATACCAACGACAGCACAACAGAACCACACACCGATGATCCTCGAAACTGGAGATATACTGCAACTGAACAATATCTGTTATGTTAGCATGCATTTCAGTTGTCTCTTTGTCATATGTATCCGTGCTCATGATGGCACTGTTTTGTGTCTTCCTGCCTTCGTCTCGTGCAAGGGTGTTGTAGCGCACATCTCCAACAACGCAAGATTCATAAGGTCTTACCCGAGTATCAGGACCCATTGCTAGTGAATAAAGGGCATCATCAACTGCCTGCCCATCCTCTCGCATCTTCTTAACCTATGGTTAGAAAATAGACAAGCTAATCATCTTATATACTCAATATATTAAAAAACTGATAGTGCAATTCAAAAGCTTACATGGCTCTTGAACCATTTCGCAAATCCTGCCATAACCAGTTTTTCAATGTTTCTTGGATTTTGCGGCAGTAACTCCTTTCTGTAGATGCTGCACAACATAGTGATCGCGTCAAACATCTAAATATATAAGAATCTGCTGCAAGTTTAGTACATTACGATGTATAAGCTGCAATACTTAGCACTTACTTGATATAAGGTACTATCTCAGGACAGTTATTCAACACATACCAAACCATTTTGTCCAAACCTTTAGGTTTGTCCTCTTGTCGACTCTTCCCTGTAACTCGACCAGAATAATCGAAAACATTGAGCCCGGGATTGTCTTCATCCACGTCTTTGCTAAGCTGATCAGCTGTTTCAATGTATTTTGAGCAAAATGTCAACGCTTCTGCAGCAATATAGTCCTCTGCAATGGAACCCTCGGGTCTAGCTCTGTTCCTAACATAGCCCTTGAAAGTGCCTAGCCGCCTTTCAATAGGGTACATCCAGCGATACTGTACTAGACCTCTAAGTAGTGCCTCATCAGGTAGATGAACAGCCAAATGCACCATCACATCAAAGAAGGCTGGAGGATATATCTTCTCAAGGTCGCATAGGATAGTTGGTATCTTGTCTCTAAGACGCTCCAAAGCATCTATCCTGATATTTCTACTGCAGAGTTCCATGAAGAATTGTCCCAACTCTGCAACTGCTCTGTATAAGTCAGGGCGGCCCAATCCTCTAAGGATAACAGGTAAAACCCTTTGGAGTAGGACGTGACAGTCATGAGCTTTCAACCCTTGTACCTTGTTTCCATCTGCACTGACTCTCCTTTCAGGGTTGGAAGCAAATCCATGTGGGAATCTCACACGTGACAGGAGCTCGCAGAATTGTTTTCTTTTTACCTTGTCCAAGACGTACACAGCTGGTGCCATATCCCGTGGTTTACCTTCATCTTGCACCTGCAAATCCTGTATGATACCCAGGTGTATCAAATAAATCCTCGATTTTAAGGTATCTTTCGTCTTGCCTGCAATATTAAGAAGTGTGCCGATAATGTTGTCACATATATTTTTCTCGATGTGCATCACATCAAGATTATGCCGCAGATCCAAATCTTTCCAATACTCCAAGTCCCACAAAGTGACCTGCGGGTAAACAATAATCTCTCTTCTGCCCTGCCACGCTTCTTTTTCTCGCTACCATTATCAGGATGGGTTCCTGGTGTAATATGTCTGACCTTCTCTAATTCCACATGCAACTCATCGGCGGTGAGCCTCTTTGTCGCATCACGGTTTTCACGCTTTGCATTGAACACATGTCTTTGGTATTTTCTAGGATGCGGCTTGTCCTTGGCAAGGAAACGACGGTGTCCAATGTAACAGATCTTGCTAAGTATTGCATATGACAGCGGATTCCTGTCACAGCGAACACATGCATTGTAACCATGTGTCTTTTGCCTTGACATAGTGCCCAAAGCCGGATAATCATGGATGCACCAAATTATAACAGCACGCAGGAAGAAATCAGCTGGTGGGCTGCTATAAGAACACCCCACCATAGCTGTTGAAGTTCCTCCACAAGAGGCTCCATGAACAAATCAAAATCCTTTCCAGGACTTTTTGGACCTGGGATGAGCAAGGGCATCATGTAGTTTGATTCTTTGGTGCAGACATTTGGAGGCATGTTGTAAGGGATAACAAGCACTGGCCACATGCTATATGTGGCGCTCTGGTGGCCAAATGGGTTAAATCCATCGGAAGCTAAGCCAAGTCTAATGTTTCTCGGGTCAGCAGCAAACTTTTTGTGTTTCTGATTGAAGCTTTTCCACTCACTAGCATGTGATGGATGGCTCATTACATTCTGATCTCTGTACTCCTGGTTCCTAGAATGCCACAGTACATCCTCTCTTGTTTCAGCATCATGAAACAACCTCTGCAATCTTGGTGTAATTGGAAAATGTCTCAGAACATTATGAGGAATCCTCTTCACAGCATCGCCATCTTTCCATCTTGATGATTTGCATTTCAAGCATTCACTTAAGTTGCCATAATCCTTCCGGAACAAAACACAATTATTCTTACAAACATGGTTCATATCATATCCAATTCCAACTGCACGAAGGAAATTCTTCATTTAACTGTAGGTGTGTGGCAGCTCAGACGCATCTGGGAAAGCTTTGCGGAAAGCAGCCAACATCGCATCGAATGATTTTTTTGGTCATCCGCATAGATGTCTTCACCTGAAGAAAGGTGACCATAGCTGAGAATACTGACAGCTTATTTCATGGGGTGACAGCCACGTTGCATTGTTCCAACATGCGGGCCCACCATTTTTCATCTATAGGTGAAAGTTCATGGAATGCATGAGCATTTCGTAGCATTGTTTCAATGTTGGTCAAACTCACTGGCTCCGCCACCACCTCCTCCTCCACCTCTTCCACCTGAGCATGAGGCAGATCAATATGGTGATCTGCTGCTTCCACGTAGTCAATAACATTGACGTTCACAGCTTCACCATGATGAACCCACCTAGTATATGTGACCGACATCCCATACAAGTGCAGATGATTTTGCACAGTTGACTAGGGTCTTGTAATTGAATTCATACAACTGCAACACGGGCAGAGCACATCTGATTTCGGACCACCGTACTCAGCTCTGATAAAGTTCATGAAGTTTTTCAACCCCCTCGACATATGCAGCGAAGAATCTTCGAGCAGAAGTTATCCAAGTCATGTCCATCTGTTAGACATACAAATTAGTTCTTCTACTAGATATTACAGGAAAAACATATATGCTTTTTTATGAAGTCCAGAAGAAAATACCTAGGTCGATGTCTAAAGCTATGGCAAGATATTTGGACGAGCAGATCTAAGTAACGAAATATATGTAAAGCTAATTCAGCAAACAGACTTGAGTGCTAAATTATTGCAGGCTGTTTCAGCAGTCAATGAGGCCGAGCACACAGCCATCGAACTATCGAAGGCCATCGCAGCAACAAAGATCGAGTATAAAACGGTGTAGAGCTATTTCACCTAACAGATTGGCTACTAGACCATGGCAATCTACGTCACAATAAATATATGGCAGGATATTTTAGCAACTAATCGGCCTTGGCATGCCATCTCAACTAAGCATATTGAGTGCAGAACAGGGCAAGGAAGCTTCTTAAGCAGAGCATATTGACTGTAAACTACTCCGACAAAAGTGAGATTAACAGCGTCGATCAGCTAACATTCAGCGCAACACCGACATGCACGGGGCCTCAGTCTAGAACGCGCGTACCGTGGGAGAAGCTGACCGTCGTGCGTCTACACACGAACGTCGCTAGCGCTGGCGGCGCTGACCGCCGTGCGCCTCCACAAGAACGTCGCCAGCGATGGCGGCGCGGCTAGAAGACGGCGGTCTACGAGAGTGTACGCTGGGAGCGAGAGGATCACCGTGCGGCCCCTCGATGAACCGCGGCGCCGATGTATCAGCGTGGCGGGGAGGGCGGCTTTGGCGGAGCAAATGGAGTGGAGGGGGATGGGGGGATGGGGGTTTGGGGAATATTATTGGCTAGTTGGCTGAAGGGCGGTTGAATCTAGGATTTGGGGGGAATTTTTGGGTGGGGGGAGGATTTTCGTGCGGTGGGCGGTGGGAGTTTGGCGCATGGTCGGTTTCTCCAAGTGTAGTCCCACGTGTCAGTGAAGAGGCAAGCCGAAGCGCGTTCCGTTTGCGTGAGCTGTGTGCAGGACCGAACGTGTGTGGGGTGCAATGCGACCGCGACAGGGGTGTTGTGAGTGTACCGCCTTTTTTCCTTTTAAACTAGGTGCTTCTCCCCCTGAAAAAAACTTGTTGCTTCGCGCGATCCATCGAAACTACTACTAGTAATCCGGTAATCCCGACTAAAACGGCGCGGCCGGGTCTTTTCCCGCCCGATATGCTGGGACGAGTAATGCTACACCTACGTAGTCCCAGTTACATAATTAACATAATGTGAAACGTGCGAGCTATTGATTGTAGATTGGGGGAGGGAGGGGCCCACCACCATGAAAATCAGGGGAGGAGAGAGAGAGGCAATTTACGTTAACCCTTTCATAGGTTCCCGTAGATGTAGAATGATGTGAAATGCGTGAATGTGCATTTGCAGATAAGGCCTTCCCTCGTTCATCCTTTTCTCCCACATGATCTTGATCTTCCGTGCAATGCACGGGCAGCTTGCTAGTACTCCTACAATATATTATATTATTGTGAAAGTTCATATACACCCGCTGAGATTAATGCAAACACGGCAGATTTTCATTACATTTCGAACTTTTATAGGACAGAAAAATAAAAGAAACCCGACCCTAAACCTATTCTACGGCGGCGACCGACGTCCTCCATCTGCGATCTCCATGTACGGGGGCGGGGTTCAAGACCCGTGAAGTGAAGGTGCGGTCTCCGGCGAGGAAAAGTAGAACACGGGAGACGGACGGACCAGTTGGCACACCATGCCCTGCCGCCTCCCATGCCCTACTCATCCTCGGAGGAGTCCCCAACCTCGGCGGTGCCAGACGTTGGATGGCGGCAAGTAGGACGCGTGGCGGACGGTGCTTCCATCGTCGGCCGCCAGCGTGGCCACCGCTCGTGCGGCGACTTGAGCGAGGGCGGCGACCTCGAGCTTCATCCCCGAAGACAAGCTCTCCTGCAGAGCGTTCGCGCTTGCGGTCATGGCGGGTGTGGTGCCAGGTAGGAGGACGATGCGCTATGGTGTGGAGGTTAGCTGGGCGTTGCCGCTTTAAGTAGCGCATTCCGGTGAGGCCAAGCATCCTGGTTCGTCATTAAGTCGCCGGAGTTGGTTCATCCGGCACGGAGCCTCTTAACGACGGCACACGGACGGACGACATGAATGCGGGCAGCTGGCGCCGGCTGGGAACGCACCGTGCGATGGCGTGAGGGACGAGGATTTTTGGTGTGCCAGGGTAGTCAGCTGCGGTCATGGCAACGTTGGAGATGCCCTTTGCTCACATGCGATCGACGCATGTCATTGAAAAAGCAAGACGACCCGGCATTGTCTCAGGTCCTGAGGATGCAGCTGGCCGCGCTACACCACTCCGCGGACGCGTCCCAGCGCCCCCTGCAGCCTCGACGAGCCGGGTGTTGGGGTGTGTTTGGTTTGTGGCCAAAGTGCACCTTACCAAAATTTTGGTCATGACCCAAAGATTGATCTTTGTTTGGATGGTTGCCATTTTTTTAGCATGCCAATGAACTCTAGCCAACTCTAGTTCATTTTTCTTGCCGATGTCGGCCAAATCATGGGCAACCAAAACCTCAACCAAAATTTTGGCTACCCAATGCTTTGATGGGGCAACCTTGGGCACAAACCAAACATACTGTTAGTCGTGCCACAGCACTAACGCCACCCTCGGCACACTGAAACCGACCGTGTCTAGCGACGATGAGCGTGTCGCTCAGCGCGGTCGCCGTGTCCAGAGGCGGTGCTGGAGCTGCGCCACATTGTTGGCCCCCACGACCCACATGAACGGTTGCCGCTGGCGAGGAGGTCGTGGGCCAGCTCCTCCATTGGACTAGTTTGTGCTACGTCGTCTCAACAGGTGTGCCCCACATGTCGGTTTCCCTGTTTTCCCGGCCATATTCGAGCGTCAGTGCTCCGCCTTGCGCATTAGGCCTTTCACTATGTAGGCCAAGCGAGACAACTTATTGTTTATTTGAGCCGTTCAAGTATAATCATGTGGCGTTTCCTTATTTCTCATTCCTCTCCAACCCTCTTCTCCATCGATCATGTCGCCCACTGGTCGATTCCATCCTCCTGCATGCCTCATTTGAACATTCCGCCGAGTATCATTCGCATGTGGGCCTAGACCATGCTTGTATTTCCAATGTTTATTTGTAATTTGTCCGACATGCATACAAACAAACGGTTCGTTTAAAGTTTCACTTTGCCTTGTCGCTTCGCGTCTTAGTTTTGACATCCCATTCGGTTCATGCCCCGACACATGTTGACGAGATCGATTGATGTTCAGAGATCAATTGCGTGTCGTGCAAGGAGATAAAGGTTTGGTCTGTTTCTATGATAGAAATGACCCACCGGGGGGTCTGTGGGGATCAGAGGGAGTATATTGTACGTTCATAAGCGAAAGGAACGTATTGTACCCACCCTAGTCCTCTTTCAATCGATCTACGGACCCCGAGATGAAATCGAGAGAGAACAAGTGGGGTCATGTGTGATACCTAAGGCGTATTCAAAATTTTGAACCGGTGATCATAGCATCTGCAAATCATATATAAAGGGTATTCAATGTTCGTTTCGTTTTTGAACGTACAATATACTCCCTCCTATCCTTTCTAGTTTACATATAAGTTTTATGTGTAGTCAAAGTATCTCTACTTTGATAAAAAAAAGTATCAACATTCAACAACGCCCAATCAATATTGTTAGATTCGTACGTACTCCTAGATTTGTACTCGAGATGGTTTCCAATTTGTTTTCAACCACGTGAATGTGCTTGTTCTCGCGCATGCTCTTCCAACTAGGATTTTTCCATGTATAGCCAGTCCAATAGTAACTTTTTTTAAGCTCCCTATCCAATAGTATTAGTGGAGTACTGACAACATCTGTACTAGAGTATGCAGTGCTCATAGTTGTACTCCCTCCTTCCAGTTATATAGGGCCTATGTGGAGGAGAGAGATGTGAAAAAGTAAGGGGAGTGAGCTCTCATGTAAGAGCCTAGCTATATACGCATTCCTAGTTAAATACGTACAATAAATATGAAGAAAGAGATGGAGAGGAGATGGAAAAAAGTACTAATACAATAGCCAACCTTATAAAAAAATTGCGGGAAATAGCCAACCTTATAGCCCACACTACTGTATGAGTGCATATAATAGATGATGGCTATAGATGACATGGCAGTTCCTTATAGCCATCGACTGGCTATATTATTAACCATGCTCTAATGCGTTTTTCAAAACCGCATTTGACTATTGACAAGATTAATAGTACATGAGATGTATAAGGTGAAAATTATATCATTGGAAGCTCCTTTCACATACGTATCCCTGCCTTACCCTCCCTTTCGGTCACTTACTGGCGGACCCCATGCTTGCTAGGCCCCGCATGTCAGTTACTCAATGGGTTCGGCCACATCAGGCGATCCTCATCCGTAGTATACTCCCTCTGTTTTTATTTACTCCGCATAAAATGACGCGGGCGGGGTAGGGGGAGGGACTCGGTTTGCTCTCAACTGCGGTCCCACAAGCGAGCGAAAACGCAAGACGAAGTGCGTTCCATTCGTTGAGCGACGTGGAGGGTCCAGCGTGCCGGGCTGCAATGCAAACGCGACAAGAGCAATGTACAGTCAAAACCGATTGACCGGTCGTCACCGGAACCACTATTCACACCAGAACCTTCGCTGCTCGGCCTACGCCAGCCACTGCCCTAAAACCACACCTAATCTCCAGCCCCTTCCCCCACCTTTCGATCCCCTAGCCCACATCAAGCGTCCCCTAGTTTGCCGGAAAGCCATGGTGCGCCGCAAGATCACGTACTACAAGATGTTGACGCCGGAGCGCCGCCCAGAAATCGCGGCGGCGGTCGACGCCAGAGACCTCCGTTCCCAAGCTCGCTTTGCAGCGGACCAATCCCCGAGTTCTCTGGAGCCAAGCTACGAGGAGGAGGAAGCCGATCCAATGTTCATGGCGGAGGTCGTGGCGCAGAAGGCCCCCGATGGGTATGAGACGATGGATGTCGACTTCGTGCCGGCGTCCGAGTCCCCCATGGTGCAGGCGGACTAGCGGTTCAACCTAGCGATACTAAAGGAGGACCGGGAGGCAGAGGCTCAACTCGACGCGGAGCGCATGCATGCCGCTGCCATCGAGGCTCGCCTGCAGGCGGAACCGGATGTCGTGGATGTGAACCGGGCGGCGGAGGCTCAACTTGAGGCGGAGTGCACGGATGTTGCTGCCATCGAGGCCCTCCTGCAGGCGGAACCGGACGTCCTGGACTTGAACCGGGCGGCAGAGGCTCAACTCGACGCGGAGCGCGCGTATCCCGCTCTCATCGAGGCCCTCCTGCAGGCGGAACCGGACATCCTGGACTCTAACCGGGCGGCGGAGGCTCGACTCGACGCGAAGCGCGCGGATGCCGCTGCCATCGAGGCCCTCCTGCTTGCGGAACCGGATGTGCTCGACTTGAACCGGGCGGTGCTCTCGTCCGTGCAGAGCGCCCGCACGCTCCACATAAACGAGTAGCTGGAGGCCGAGGACAATCAGCAGCTACGGCTGGTTCGCGCCGGCAACCAAAGACGACGAGGTAATCTCGTTCCGTGAGCAGTGATAGTTTTTCTTTATGTTGTTGTTTTTATGGATCTTTTGTTGTGTAAAAACATATATTGTTATGCAAGTCGCCTGACTTGGGTCACTCTACCATTTCAGGCAGTTGGATGAATATCCTACGTCTCCTAACTCTTCTTCCTCACCTCTTCTTCTTCCCCAACAGACCACCGCACGTGCCGTACGGTTACTCCCCAACATGCGGTTGGATAAACATACTCTATGAACGAAAATTATGTGTCAGTGGTAGGATGGCTGAGTTTGGTTTGTTCACATGCGACAGCACGTGTCAGTGAGGGTGCGTTCCCTTGGTTGGGTTTGCGGCGTGCAGGAGCGACTGTGCATGTGAGGGTGCGGTGTGACCGCGGCGTGCAGGAGCGACCGTGTGAGGGTGCCGTGCGACCGCGACAGCCGTGCGCAAGTGTACCTCCTTTTCATTTTGAAAACTTTAGGCAAGCTTGGAAAAAATGTGTGGCGAAGTATGGCAATGCAAGGCCTAAACCCAAACAGGATAAGTACGTAGTAGTACGTACTAGGAGTACTAGTGTTAAAAAAGAAAGGCGGGGTTTTCCTTCGCGGGATTAATCGATACAAATCCTCATTTCACGTGTCAATTAATGCGTATTTTTCCTCCAAAGCCCAAAGAGCAAACCATCTCACTCCTCATCGCTTGATTAATGCAGCGCTATGCAAACCAACCTTCTCACTTCCGCATGCATGCAGGGGATATTAATGTCCTTGGTTGCTAGTACGAGGCAAACCCCATCAATTTTGCCTCGATTAGTGTTAGTGGCCTTTTGCAAATTGTAATTTTGATATACTGGCCTTGCGTACAAAAAAATGGAGGCAGTAACTATATTTGACTTCCTTCCCCATTGCGGTGACGTCGATGATATCTCGAACGTTGTGGTTTGGCGAAGTGCGTTCGACGGAGAACACCATTGAGGGAGACCACGGTAAGTCGTTCGCAAGTGTCGCCTGCAAGCCGAGACAACCGCCTTATTTGCATCCAGAAAGTCCGTTGAACCAAAGGACGTGTAAATGTACTAGTACTACTCTTACACAATAGCGTCATCCGTCTAGTTTAGTGCGGTGAGATGGTTTCTCGAAGAAGACGATGGAGAAGCGGAGTGAGCGAAGAGTGAAATGATGGTTGCTTCGTCCGTGCTTTGTGATTTGACGCCTCACAGCTTTGTGATTTGTGATAGAAGGGCCAGGGGAGTAGACTCTGTCCTCTATACTGTACATGCATCCAAGCACGGGAGAAAGAGGAGAGGCGTTGCATTTTTCTATTCCTTCAATCAATCAATCAGGGAGCTTCGGTTCCATCCTTTTGGCTTTGGCAACACCGGCCACAATGGTTCCCACGATGCCAAAATCTATTTTCACATTTGGCTACACATTGTGGATACCCTTAACCGTACCACTTGGTTTTGCTCCTGTGTGCTATCTATACAAATCTCAATTATATTGATCTAAAAAATTATAGAATCAAGATTAGTAAAAAGGAGGTTATTTTGCCGCGCGGATGGCGGGGGAGGTTTCTTATTTTTAGAGGACGTTGTCCTGGCGGTTTGCTAACATGCGGTCCCACGTGTCAGTGCTTTACCAAGCCGATCTGCTTCCCACATGAGGCAGAACAACGGAAGAAGCAACACGTGGTTCACTTGAAGAAGATGAGGGAGAAGCGGATTCAGCAACGAGTGAAAAGATGGTTGCTTCGTCCCTCCAACTACTTTTTTAGCATTATTACTTCGTCCCTCCAACTTAATTGCGGGAAAGGTGCAGCTTTGTGATTTGATGCCTCATTGCTCATTACTACGCCGGCGCCATGACTGGGTGCTTCACCCCGGCTGCTTTGCATTGTATTCCGGTATGGCACGTGGACCCGGTAGCTTGATGTCCCACATGTCGGCGAAAGGGACTAGAAGATTTATGAATGCGAGCGCTCCACTCTTACGACGGAGGAGTACACGACACGATGGCCCAGTGAACTGTCACTTGTACTGTATATAGTACTATAGTTTTGCTGTTTCGCACGATCCATCAATACAAACCCGATTAAACAGGAAAGGGCGGGATTTTCCCGCGCGGTATATGATATTGGCCGTACATTTCAAAGGCAATTTTAATGTATGCAAACTGAATAATTAAGTAACAATATGATATCTAGTAAAACTAAAAACACATATGATTTATTGTGTTAGAGTATAGTAGTAGTGCTGTATTGCATAGTTCTTATATGTAACATGCGAGAACGTGTAGAGATGTAGTTTTGGAGGGCCTACAGAGAGAAAAGCGTAATACGTTCACCGAACTTCAGAATAAGCTGATTATTGTCACTATATACGTTTTGCGGTGATTATACGGTCACTTGCTCATGGTTCAGCATCGGATTGCACTCTGTTGACCGGCCAAATAGTCTGCGTGGCACCATGTTGACTAGTTAAATTGACCACATTCCTTGTGGGTCCCACCTGTCAGTTCGCATAGGGAAAAGGTCAGATAAACACAAATTTATGCAGGCGCGACAAGACTCCACCCATGCGCGGGAATCACCTGGTTGTGTATGTGTCTGTCGGGGCCTGATGTGCGCGCATGCACGTGTAGGTTGAGCACTTGAGCGTGAGAGTGTGTGTTGGTCGTGTGGTGTACTGGTGTGTGCATGCATGCGTGCGTGTGTGCGTGTGAGTGTCGCGTGAGTGCGTGGCTGCGTGTGTATGTGTGAGTGTTGCGTGCGTGCGTGGGTGCATGTGTTCGTGTGAGTGTTGCATGCATGCAGTTCGTGTGCATGCGTGCGTGTGTGTATATTCACCACACCAGCTCCTGTGTGTTAAAACAGACGGCTCAGCATACCAATACAAGTCCACCTTGTCCGCTGTGCCCGGGGTCATGACTTCGAACCACCGTCCAATATTTTTTCTCGTTTGTTTTCATTCTTACTAGCAAGATGCACGTGCATTGCACGTAACATCAAGATGCATTTGTATGACTAGTTTATCTTGTGAGAGAAAAGGATGAATGAGGGAAGGCCTTATTTGCAAATGTGGAGAGGTGTGTGGGTACCTTTTTGCAAAATTGTCATAGGTTCTTTCCTATTCGTCAGATATAAATCGGACGGCCTATATTGGAGGATGGCAGGCACACCATCATCACCAACTCTGTTTTTATAAGTGTATTTTATCCCTACTCTTATAAAAAGCATAGTCGGTGATGATCGCATGCCTGCCATCCTGCAATATAGGCCGTCCTATCTATATCTGACGGATAGGAATGAAACTATGGCAATTTTGCAAAAAGGTACCCACACCCCTCTCCACACTTGCAAACAAGGCCTTCCCTTGTTCATCCTTTTCTCCCACAAGATAAACTACTCACACAAATGCATCTTGATGTTCCGTGCAACGCATGGGCATCTTGCTAGTATTTTCTAAGAGTGTAGATGTAGAGTAGATACAAGCCGACAGGTGGGCCCGATGGTAGTGAGATAATGTGATGCAACACTAGAGGTGCCACGTGGAGCGTTTAACTGGTCAACTAGTCGTGTCTTGAGCAAATACAGAGTTGTACGGTGAGCCCGTGACTGTATAATAACCACAAAATGTAAATGGTGACCGTAATGAGTGGATTCTGAAGTCCAATGTACGTATCGTGCTTTCGCTTGAAATACATTGATCGTCATTGTATATATCGCGAGAGAGAGATGAAACATGCGTGAATGTGCTGGGGGCTTACTTTTAGAGGACCTGGAGATATTTTGTGTGCGTACGTGAAAGGGGTGTAGAGGGGGGGTATGCGATGGAGAGAGAGGTGCTCTTCGTTTCTCTTTATTATGACTAACTTTATATATAGTACAAAAATATACAAATTCACAGTGCGGAACAAATATCATTGTGGGCACCATGCAATGCAAGCGTTCATACTCCTCCATATAACTTGGTAATGTTGTATATATGTAGAAATTCTAAAATATTTTTTTGGCCACACTTTATTCAAAAGGAATGTTGTATGCGAAATAAATGTGAAGAGAGGGCTTTTTAGATCAATGGGGTACGTGATGTAACATGTGTGAATGTGTAGTTGATGCATTTGGCAGGGCCTAGAGAGGTATGTGTGTGTATTACATATTCGAGAGAGGCATGGATAGAGGGGCCGGCGGGGGGACGTGGGAGAGATAGCACGAGAAATGAGAGTCGTCTAGAGAGAGAGAGACGAATATGACATCACGGCGAGAGATTCCCTTGAGTGTGTATATGCAAGGGGGAGTGGATAGAGGCACCAGGAGAATATATTTTTTGTATGTGGTGTCTGTGTTGGTATGTGTGGGTGTGAGAAGATAACGAGACGTGGCGGTAGAGGGTGTGTCACCGCGTGAGGTCCGGTGGGTCGAGGTGAGGCCCTTCGTTCGGTTCCGTCCTGCGCCACATTGGTTGGCCCGTGACGCATTTAGGGAGACCCATGGATGACTAGTCGTACAAGACAAAGATAGCATAATTGTGAAGGACTCTATGTCCACTGACAAAGCCGGCTAGGATTTGTAACCCTAGGTTCTCGGACTAAGGTAACCCCTTTATCTCTGATATTACTATTCATCCAACCTAACTTTAAGGGGCATCGTACAGAATGCTCTACTAGAATCATACTCGTCGATTAGGAAGAGAGGTGTGAGACAATGTGTGAGAGACAGGCCTAAAGATGATGTGCGTACAGGACACACGTAGGTAGGTCTATGTATATAGAAAGGGTCGATGGGGATTGTGCCTATGTATGCTTGCGAGAGAAAGAGTGCTTGTTATAAAGGTTAGTGAAAACGGTCGTAAATGGTTACGAGAGGGAGGGAGAGTTATATCGAGAGCATATGTGCGAGAAAGACACCTCAGGAGAGAGTGTGTGAGCATGTGTGAGAGACCATCGATGGAGAGTGAAACTACACGTACAAGACTGCTGTACACATTGATTAAAGATATAAATTGTATCCAAATATTAGGATGGGATCATGATATTTGCAATTCGCGTAAGGAACGGTCATTGATCCATCAGACATCTAGATTCTATCGAATTTGAGCATGTCTATGTTATTATTCGACACAATTGATCCACATAGTTAGTATTTTGAACTCCAGACAATGCATCGCTTTAGCAATCGAATATAAACGTGAGTATAGTTCATGTTGTGTGTGTAAAGCACATTATACATACAAAAGATACACAATGAACATTATAAATAGCTACCTATGAACTGGCATACATTTGAATTCAACTAAAGGTGGTTTCAAAAAATCGAATTCAACATGAAGTCCATTCAATTATTTGAATTTGATATCATGGCATTTGTAAATCATAACTAAATTATGGGGGCACCAATCTTTGCTCTGATTTTGTACATAATAGCATATGTAGTCGTGTACAAAATAGATTCAAATTTATCTCCTCCATTCCAAAATAATCGTAGCTATAGGATATTCAAGTGTCAAAATTTCAAAAAGAAGCGGATAATTTAATGAGGTTTTCAAACATACAAGGTCAAATTTAATGTTGTGTATTTAGGTCAATCCTCAAAGTTCCAGAGTACTCTAAACGTGAAGGCTTGTGTTTCAAATTTCGAACGAAGCGCTCAAAGAGCCTCTACTCGCCCGAAACCGCGTGAGACTAATGTTTGGTAGTAAAAGGAAATTAATTTACTAAGAACTCCGACCCGTGAAACCTACCAGCCCGACGTCCAAAGGTCTAAACCGGGGTAGGTTTGTAGCTTCATCTAGACGCCACGCAACCGCCTCCGAAAAACATTCATACACAATGGCCGCCTACACTAGTAGGAAAAGGGGCTTTGGTCACAGGGCAATATTCACATTAGTCCTGGTTCAGTCATGAACCGGGACTAATGTGAGCATTGGTCCCGGTTCGTGCGGCCAGGGGCCTGCCGGGCCTCGTGGGGGCATTGGTCCCGGTTCGTCCAGACCCTTTGGTCCCGGTTGGTGGGACAAACCGGGACCAATGGGCCACGCTCCTGTCCCATCACCCTTTAGTCCCAGTTCATACCACAAACCGGGACTGTCGGGTGGTTGGTGCGACATATGCCAACGGGTGGCTTATCATTGTGGGTGCCAATAAGACGTCGCCGGTGCCTGGAAACGGGATGAGGCGAAGACATGCACGCCGGCGGATCTTACCCAGGTTCGGGGCTCTCCGAGGAGATAACACCCTTAGTCCTGCTCTGCGGGGTCTCCGCATGATCACTAGATCAGGAAAAGGTAGCTACAATCGCTCCTAGAGCTGTTGGGTTCAAGGGAGAAGAAGAACTAGGCTAGCTCTCACTTCTCTCTATCTATGGTGTGTGTGCTGTGCTCAGAAGCCAACGCTTTGCATGGGTGCTCCGGGGGGTTTATATAGGCCTACCCCCGGGGGTACAATGGTAATCTGGCTGGGCACTGGTCCCAGCCGTCAGTGTCTACTCTCGCCGGCTTCTCCGCCGGCTGTTGGGTCCCGCCGACTGGTGGGTCCCGCCGGCTGCCGGCTTCTTGGTCGACAGGCCGGCCCCACCGCCTAGAGTCTTGTCGGCGGCTGCTTACTGTAGCCTCGCCTTTGATGATGAGGGCTTCATTGAGGTAAGCGTGGCTACAGTGGGCCGCCTCGGGGGCTCTCACTGTAGCCTTACCTCGTCTTGTCTCCTTAATGTGGCACACGCTTCGAGGGAGGGGGTAGCCGGCTTCTGGGGGCCGGCTACGCCCTTGGCCGACTGGGGGAGGCCGGGCCGCCTTCTCGCCTCTCTCTGGCTGAAGGGGCCCACCGCCCGTGGGCCGTACGGGAGTCTGTCGTGGATGACGTTGAGGCCAGCATGGCTACAGCGCCGAGCCGAACGGGAGACGGCCGTCCCGTACGGCCTCCTGTAGCCATGGCCGCCTCGGGCTTGGGGGGTAGTGGGCCGCACTGTGGCCACACCCCGTCTTGTCACCGATATGTGGGTGTAGCTTTGGTGGTTGTGGTCTCGGCCGACTTCTTGGAGTCAGCGCTCTTCGAGGCCGGCTTCCTGGAGTCGGCCACCCCGCGGATGTCCTGGGGGGGGAGATTGCTGAGGCTGGGCCGCCTCCCGTGAGTCGGCTTCGGGGCTAGCCGGCCAGGTGAGGTGGTCCAATGCTTGGAGTGCTTGGAGGCCCAAAGGCCTGATAATTTTTCAGAAGAACCAGGGGTAGTCGGTTAGGCTACCCGTGGCCATTTACTCCGACAATAGTCACCGAAGCTGATTGGGCTTCGAGGTGGAGTAGGAGTCGAGAAGTTCGATCAGCTTCCTATCTTGACAAGTCGGCAGCTGGGAGCCGGCTTTGGTTAGGCGTGCCGCCTTGTTCGAAAACTCCGAAGTCGGAGGGCGGGAGCTCGCCAGTGCGTGCACTGGGCCGCGGGCCGGCAACTTGCCGTCTGCGAACCACGTGGCCCCTCTTGGCCAGAAAGCCTGCCAGCCCACGCGCGCGCGGGACGTCGCCGCAGGGCGGGGGCCCGCCACGTCCACGCCCGGGCCCAGGCGCGGATTGTCTGCATCCCGAAATCGCCCGCACGTCTTCTTCCGGCAGTTTCGGCTCGCCTTTAGGGCGCAATAATCGCGAGGCGTGGGGGGAATGTGTGCAGTTAATCCCCACGTCTCCCCCCACGTCTGGCCTCCCCGGCCTTGCCTCGCGAAGCTATAAGTAGGGGGAGGTGGAGGGCGGCAGGCCCTCGCACGCTCCTCCTAGTTCCACCATCTTCTTCGCTCGCCGTTTCTTGCAACAGCGCCTCGCCACCACGCTCTTCCAACCCACGTTCCTCCACCGCCGCGCTCATTTTCGCCATGCCTCCCGCCACGGAGCAGTATGGCGGGGATTGGGACGGCTCAACGTTCACGAAGATCACGTCGAGTTCCTTCGCAATACACGGCGGCTGCCCGGCGCGGACAAGGTGGAGGTCCGTCTTGCGCCGGCGAGGGAAATTACGCCGGAGCCGCGGGAGGGCGAGCGGGTGGTCTTCCGCTCGCATTTCTTGCGCGGCATCGGCCTGCCAGTGAGCGCCTTCTTCCGCTCCTAGCTCGATTTCTACCAGCTCCAGCCACACCACCTCACCCCAAACGCAGTGGTGCTGCTGTCTGCCTTCGTCACCCTGTGCGAGGGCTACCTCGGCGTCCTTCCCACCCTCGAGCTCTGGGAGGAGTTCTTCCAGTCCAAGTTGGGCACGCGTATGCAGGGCGTACCGGCTCAGACTGGCGCCTTCATCGTGTCGCGGAGGTCGGTCGCCGACAACCCCTTCCCCGTCATCACGCTGATCCAATCGGTGAAGAAGTGGCAAAAGTCGTACTTCTACGTGCGGAACATCGCCCCACGGGGCGACTACATCAACCTGCCGGCTTACATAGCCGGCCCACCGGCGGGCAGGCGGCCCCAGTGGTCCTTCTGGGCCATGACTCTGACGCCGGCTGGGTCCGCAGCCATCGCCCGAGTGCGAGTGATGACCCAGTCGGAGGGCCTGACGGGGCCCGATCTTCTGGCCGCCTTCGTCACGCGCCGGGTTCTTCCACTCCAGAGTCGTCCTCATCTGATCTGTCAGATGAGCGGCCAGCTCGATCCGAGCCGAATGTGCACCAAGGACATGCCGCGCGAGGAGGTCGCCCATATGGTGAACTACCTTGCAAACTGCAAGTTCTCCGAAGAGTGGCAGTTCGGCAAGGAGCCATACAGCCGAGCCAATCCACCACCCACGGTATGCTCTCCTTGTTTCTTCTTTTTCTCTTAACTTCGTTGCCGAGTTCCTCTTGGCCGACTCTAACTTAGTCGGCTTTTTTTCGACAGAGCCCTCTTCTTCGGTCGGCCGGCGGGTCAGACGCGGAGCGTCGATTCGTCCCCGACCGGACGGAACACGATCTGGAGGACCCCGACTTGGGGGCGGCTGGTATGGACGACAACATCGAGCCGGGTGGTGGCCAAGCCGGTGGCGAAGCAGGTGGCTCCGGGCTCGGAGTCACCTTCGACGACTGGCCGGACGATGATGAGGCCGAAGTCGTCCCGCGCCGCCAGCCGGCATCTGGACGCGGCGCGGGTTCCTCCGCTGCACCGCCTGCTCGGGGCGGAGGGCAGAAGCGTCGCACCGCCCAGGGTTTGTTCGCCAGTCATACGAAGAAACCCAGGGGCGGGGCGGCAGCAACCAGGCGGGAGGAGGCGGCCGCGAAGGCGGCTCGCTTCCGCAAGACGGTGAAGCAACCGCAGACCGTGTCGGCGTAAGTTCGAATTCTCTTGTACACTCTTTTTTTCTTTCTTTTCTCTGGTGGTTCCTGAACCCTTATCTTTTTCTCCAAACGACCAGAGCTCCGTTGTCGCTTGAGCGGGCGGCTGCCGCCTCTGTCGTCGAGTCGCCGAGGGGATCTGGGAGCACCACTCGCCGCGTGGACCCCCGTGCCGACCTTCAGGAAGCGACAGAACGGAACGCGCGGGAAGTGCGGGAGGAGCGGGAGGCGCGAGAGGCGGAGGCCCGGAGGGCGGCCACCGCCCAGGCGGCGCGGGAGGAGGAGGCGGCAAAGGCGCTCGCCGATGCCGCAGCCAGGGCCCAAGCAGAGGCTACAGCTACAGCGGCGGCGGGGGAGGTCTTGATGGTCACCCCGCTGCGCGTCATGGCGCCTGGGGCCATGGAGCCCTTGCCAGAGGGAGCCAGCAGCGACCAGCCAGGGCTGGAGAGGGATGACGACGTCATCATCCTGGAGAAGGCGCCGGTACCGACCCCGGCAACTGGGGCGGCTAAAGGCCGCCAGCCTGATCTGCCGCCTACGCAGTCGGCGGGGGGCGAGCCGGCCGTGGGGACTGAGATGGCGGTCCGAATGCCGCCGAGCCGTCGTGCGGGGAAGGCTGCGTCGGAGCCACAGAAGGCCGCGTCGGAGCCGCAGCCGGCCATGGGCTCCAGCTCGTCGGCCCAGGATGCGGAGGTGGCCAGCGCTACCTCGGGGTGGACGCCGGGCGGGGGGTCGGCCGTGATGAACGTTGCCGCGCAGGACGTCCGGACCCGACTCCAGGCCCAGGCGACGGTGCTGAGACAGTTCACCGACGAGTTCCTTGCGACGTGGGCGGCCATCCGGGTTAGTCTTCCCATCTTGCTTCTTCTTGATCTTGATTTCTTCTTGATCTTGATTCTTCTTGATCTTGATTTCTTCCGTGGGGGCGCTTCAGCGCACCCACTGGGTGTAGTCCCCGAGTTCCGAGTCGGCTGCTGAGCAGGCGGCTTGGAACTTCTTAGTGCAGGCGGCTTGGAACTTCTTAGTGGATTTGTCTTTGCTATTCTTGTTCTTACTTCGATCTTCTGTCTATCTTGCAGGACTATCACAATCTTCGTGCGGCCGCCTTCAACTCCCAGGCTCGGGAGCTGACCCAAAAGACCGCCGACCTTACAGAGAGCCGAGGTACGTGCTTTGTTCTTTATCTCATGTGGGGGCGCGTCAGCGCACCCACTGGGTGTAGTCCCCGAGATTCGGGCCGACTGCTGAGCAGTTGGGTCGGATCTTCCTTGACGACCAATGCCGGTCTAAGGGCACAGCTAGGAGAGTCCCAGACCGCCCTTCGTGCCAAGGATGCCGAGCTCGCCGCCTTGGTGCAGGAGCGCGACCGCCTGGCCAAGAAGTTGGCCGACCAGGAGGAAGGCCACAAGGCGGCTCTGAAGGCGGTGCAGGACCGCGAAGCCGCCCTCCAGGCCGAGTACGAGACGGTGGCGGCTGGCTGGGCTGAGGCCAGGTAGACTCTGATTTCTGGCTATGGTCAGATCGAAGATCTGGTTGACGGTAAGCCGCCTACCTCTTCGTCCTTTCTTGCCATTTGCCATTTTTAGCTCGTTTTCTGACTTGGTGCTCTTTTCTTCTTCTCTCTTGCACAGAGTATTTCCCTGGCTATTCTACCGCCGCCAACCAGACCATCGAGGCCCGCCGCGAGGCGCGGAGGCAAGCTGGCTTCGAGATTTCGCCAACTGCCGGCCGTTCGCTGGAGGAGCAACTCTTGGTGATCCAGGCCCGCATCCAGCCGGCGCATCGACTGCTCCGCCGGCTTCAGCGTGCAGGGGCGCAAGTCTTGGCCGCTCTCTGGCCCGGCCAGGTGGTTGCTCGCACCCCCAGTCGGACTGCCGACTGGTTGGAGGTGGCAGTCGGCCGCTTCGAGGCTTGGAAGGCCTCGGCGGCTTGCTCCGGCGCCAGGCGGGCGCTGGAATTCGTCAAGGCCTGGTATCCCGGCCTGAGCCTGGATCAGCTGGCTACCTGGTGGCAGCAAGCCGACACAGAGCTGGAGCCGGCGCGGCCGGCTATCATCCGGCGGGCTTCGGCGATCGCCGACTACACCGACACCAGCGTCTTCGCCCCCGAGGTAGACGACAATGGTGTCGCCCAGCCGGAGGAGTGGTTCGGGCTGAACCCGGCAGACGGTGAAGACTCGGCGGAGGAGATCGACTCCAGCGACGAGGGTGAAGAGGAGGAGGAGGAGGAGGGTGAAGACGTCGAGCCGGCTGGTGGAGCAGCCGACCAGCCTCAGCCTGACCGCACCTCCAGCACTACGTCGCGTGCGAGTGCATCGCCTGCCGCTGGTGGTGGCCAAGCCGAGACCCGCTAGGCGGCCACTCCTTCAGCCGGCGGGGCCGTCTCCACCTGCCAGCTCAGCCTCCGCGCCGCGCCCTAGTCTGCCATCTTTTGTTTTCCTATCTTGTTACTTTTGGAACAATGTTTGGTTAAGTCTGCACAATTCCACCCACTGGGTGTATTCGAACTTATGTATGTTGCCGGCCTATTGGGGGCTTTATGTATATATAACTTATGCATGCATTTGGCCTTTCCTTGTACTTTGTTTTTTATCCTTCCGCTGTTTCCTTTGCCGCCCTCCCTTGGTTGCCGCCTCTCCAGTCCAACAGTTGCTCTGCAATCTGTAGCTGGAGGAGTGCTTGGCCAATTGGGGGGGGAAGTACTCTAGCTTTGTTGGACTAAAGCTAAGTGTTTAGGAAGTTGGCCAGCCGGCTGTTCTGACAGCCGGCACGCATGTTTGGAGGCCATCTTTTTGCTATATAGGTTCGTTGTTCCTTAGCCATTTTTCGTGTGGGCATCCTTTCTATCTTGCCTCTTGCTAGTCGGACAGTCAGTTCTTCGAGCTGCGACTTTCAACAAGAGAGGACTCGGGAGCCGGCGCACTACTTTTCTGACTTCAGGAAGAACTTTTAATATAGCTCAAGGCGGCCAGTCCCCGGGCCGACTAGTCGAACCCGGTGCGGGACAAGAAATCAAATGTAATAATACATTCATGGATATGACATTCGTCATTCATAGATAAATAAAAGGCAGTCCCCGAGTACTGTTCGGGGGGGCCTGTTGGTTCGTGCTTAATACAAAAGGGTAGCATGATACATACTGCTTTCAACAGTAAAATCTTCTCAGGAGGTTCGCATTCCATGGTCGCTCCGACTCCTTGCCGGAGTCATCTCTCTTGCGTGCTCTTGGTTTTTGTGCGTCGATCAAGTAGTAGGAGTCGTTGCCGAGTGCCTTGCTGACGACGAAGGGGCCTTCCCAAGGGGCCGAGAGCTTGTGCTGGCCGGCTGTTCGCTGGATCAGCCGGAGCACAAGGTCGCCCTCTTGGAAGGTCTTGGCTTGACCTTGTGGTTGTAGTAGCGGCGCAGCCCTTGCTGGTAGATGGCGGACCGGCTGAGTGCTAACAGCCGGCCTTCTTCCAGTAGGTCGACGCCGTCTTCTCTTGCTTCTTTGGCCTCCTCCTCCGTGTACATGGTGATCCGAGGCGAGTCGAACTCGATGTCTGTTGGGATGACAGCCTCGGCACCGTACACGAGGAAAAATGGAGTGAAGCCGGTTGACTTGTTGGGTGTAGTGCGCAGACTCCAGAGGACAGCCGGAAGCTCATCGAGCCAGCAGCCAGCCGATCGCTCCAGTGGTACAACCAGTCAGGGCTTGATGCCGGAGATGATGAGTCCATTTGCTCGCTCGACCTGGCCGTTTGACTGCGGGTGGGCAACGGACGCTAGGTCCAGTCGGATGCCCTGCGTCGCGAAGAAACGTGCCAGTGCTCCTTTGGCGAAGTTCGTGCCGTTGTCGGAGATGATGCTGTGCGGCACGCCGTACCGAGTAGTGATGTCAGTGATGAATGTCACGGTAGTCGGCCCGTTCAGCTTCTTGATCGGCTTTGCTTCGATCCACTTTGTGAACTTGTCCACAGCAACAAGTAGACATGTCAAGCCGCCGCGGGCTGTCTTGAAAGGGCCCACCATGTCCAGCCCCCAGACGGCAAAAGGCCTGGTGAGGGGAATGGTCTGGAGTGCAGAAGCCGGCAGGTGTTGCTTGGAACTAAAAACTTGGCATCCTCTGCAGCTCTTGACTATTTCTTTAGCATCCTCCAAGGCAGTCGGCCAGAAGAAACCGTGGCGGAAAGCCTTGGCCACAAGTGATCTTGAGGCTGCGTGGTGGCCGCATTCGCCTTGGTGGATGTCCTTGAGGATTGCCACTCCTTTTTCTGGCTCGACACAACGCTGGGAGACTCCAGTGACGCTGCGCTTCACAAGCTCTCTGTTGATTATTGTGTATGCTGCGGCTCGTCGTTGCACTAGTCTTGCTGAGATCTCATCAGCCGGCAGCTCTCTGCTGACTAGGAACTTGAGGATGGGCTGGGCCCATGACGGAGCTATGACTTCTTCTTCTGTTAATGTGGCCACCATGACTCGGGTGGGTGGGTTGAGTGGCGTTGAATTGGACTCGGCCACCGCTTCTGGTGTCGTTGCAGTCCCCGGGCCGGGTTCTGAAGACCCTGGGCCGGGTGCGACTACGCAGTCCCCGGGCCAGTTGTCGAAGTCCCCGTGCCGCCTGCGGGGTTTCTCCAGTCGGATCCGGCTGTATCTGGCGCAGGCGGTACGAAGATGAAATCCGACTCTAGAGACGGCTTGATGGACGGCTTGAGGAGGCGCTGGAGGGAGACGCCAGTCAGTATGGCCTGTCGGGTGGAGCCGATCCGTGCTAGGGCATCTGCTTGGTCGTTGTCGGCCCTTGGCACGTGGAGGAACTCGCACCCTTCAAAGTATCCGCTGATCTGCTGGACGAGGAATCGATAGCTCGCCATGTTCGCGTCCTTGGCGTCCCAGTCGCCAGACGACTGCTGGACCACCAAGTCTGAGTCGCCGTAGCACAGGATCCGGCGTATGCCGAGCTCTTTGGCTAGCCGGAGCCCATGTACGAGCGCCTCGTACTCGGCCACGTTGTTGGAGGCGGCGAAGTGGATCTGCAGCGTGTACTTGAGCTTGTCGCCTTTGGGAGAGGTGAGGACGATGCCGGCTCCTAAGCCGGTGCGCATCTTGGACCCGTCAAAGTGCATCCGCCAATGGGTAGAGTCGGGAGCCGGCGGTAGGTACTGGGTCTCGGCCCAGACGACGAGGAAGTCGGCCAGTGCTTGGGACTTGATGGCGGTGCGGGGTTGGTAGAAGATCATGTAGGGCGCCAGCGCAATGGCCCATTTAGCCACCCGGCCGGATGCATCCCGGCTGCCTATGATCTCGGCGAGCGGGGCAGTGCACATGACCGTGCTGGGGTGCTCTTGGAAGTAGGGCTTCAGTTTCTTGACGGCGAAGTATACCCCATAGCACATTTTCTGGTAGTGCGGGTAGTTCTGCTTTGAGCTGGACGGCACTTCGCTGAGATAGTACACCGGCCTCTGGACTAGCTGGGCTCGGCCTTCTTCCGGGCGCTGGACCACAACAACAGTGCTGACGACTCGGCTAGTCGCGGCGATGTAGAGGAGCATGGGTTCCTTTTTAGTCGGCGCAGCCAGGACAGGCGGAGTGGTCAGCATTTTCTTCAACTCATGGAAGGCTTGGTCGACTTGGTCGTTCCACTCGAAGTGAGTGGACTTCTTCATGAGTCGGTACAAGGGGAGAGCCTTCTCTCCTAGTCGGCTGATAAAACGGTTCAGGGAGGCTAAGCAGTCGGTGAACTTCTGCACATCTCGCAGCTTGGTGGGAATCTCCATCCTCTCGATGGCCTTGATCTTGACGGGGTGGCATTCGATGCTGCGTTCGGAGACCAGGAAGCCTAGCAGCTGGCCGGCTGGCACTCCGAACACGCACTTCTCGGGGTTGAGCTTGATTTGGAATCGGCGCAAGTTGGCGAATGTTTCTTTCAGGTCTTCCAGCAGGGTGCCGTGCTTCTCTGTCTTCACCACAATGTCGTCTATATAGACGTGGGCATTTCTGCCGAGTTGTTTCAAGAGGCATTACTGCATGCAACGCTGAAAAGTGGCACCGGCATTTCTCAAGTCGAATGTCATAGTCAGGTAGCAGAAAGCTCCAAAGGGTGTGATGAAGGCAGTCTTCAGGCGGTCAGCTGGGTCTAACTTGATCTGATGGTACCCTGAGTACGCATCCAAAAAACTTAACAGCTCGCATCCGGCTGTGGAGTCTATCAATTGGTCAATCCGTGGCAGAGCAAACGGATACTTTGGGCAGGCCTTGTTCAGACTGGTGTAGTCTATGCACGTACGCCACTTGTTATTCTTCTTCAGAACCAGAACTGGGTTGGCAAGCCATTCTGGAAAGAACACTTCCATGATAAAGCCAGCGGCAAGGAGCCGGGCTATCTCTTCTCCCACAATTCTTCGCTTCTCTTCTGACAGTCGGCGGAGGGGTTGCTTGACCGGCTTCGCATCAGCTCGGACATGTAATTTGTGCTCGGCGAAATCCTTCGGGACACCCGGCATGTCCATTGTGGACCATGCAAAAATGTCTCGATTCTCACGGAGGAAGTCGACGAGCTCACCTTCCTATTTACTGTCCAAGTTTGCCCCAATGACAACGAACCTCTCCGGGTTCTCCGGGTCCAGAGGTATCTTCTTCGTCTCTTTGGCAGGCTGGAAGGAGCCCCGCGCATCACAATCTTTGGGGTTGGGGAACAAGGCCGGCTGCTTGCTGGCCATGGCCACAACCCGTTCCAACATCTTCTTCTCTTCTGCCACCACGAGGGACTCGGCCAGCTGGCTACTGGCCATGGCGCACTCGATGGACTTCTTGTAGTCGCCGGCTACCATGATGATCCCCTTCGAGCTCGGCATCTTCATCTTCAGGTAGGCATAGTGGGGCACAGCCATGAACTTGGCCAGAGCAGGTCGGCCAAGTAGAGCATGATAGGGGCTCTCCAAATCCACTACCTCGAACCAGATTGCTTCTCAGCGAAAATGATCTTTGTCTCCGTAGAGAACATCCATTTTGATCTTGCCGATCGGGGAGCAAGACAAGCCGGGGACGATACCATGGAAGACGGTGCGGCTCGGCATGAGCTGCTTCGCTTTGGTGTTCAGCTTCTCCATGGTATTGCGGTACAGTATGTTAATACTGCTTCCGCCATCTATCAGGACACGGGAAAATCGGGCAGCTCGCCTCTCCGTCGCGAGGGTGACATCCAAGACCATTGCATAGGAGCCAGGCGAAGGCATCACCTCTGGGTGGTCGGCCTGGCTCCAGCTGATTGGCTTCTCTGACTAGTGCATGAACTCGGGGGCGCTGGAGGCGACTGCATTATCTTCTTGATGTTGTCTGCGCCGACTGCGCTTGTCGTCGGCTTGACTAGTGAAGACGACGTAGGCGGCGTGCTCTTCGGGGAATTCGTCTTGGATGGCGCCGACTGCCGGCCGAGCCGCCGGCTGCTGGGGGGCTGGAGGCGGCGGACCGGGAGGCGGAGGCGGCAACATCCCCTCGCCCTTGGTGATGCGGGTGAGCCAATGGCATTTCCGGGTTGTGTGGTTGGACGGCTTCGCGCCGCTGTGGAACTTGCAGGGGGCGTCGAGAGCTAGCTCGTAGGAGAAAGACGGCTGTCAAGCCGGCCTGCCACCCTTCTTCTTGGGAGCGGGCCGTTCTTCGGGCTGCTCGTCTTCAACTGTGGCCACCTGCCGACTGGTGGAAGTCGGCATGGGGGCCTTGCGCTTGTGATCGTTCTGGTAGGGGCGCGATTGGGGTCGCCAGCCGGCGTCTTGGGAGCCGGAGCAATCACCTTCCCCGAGGCGTCTACACGAAGCTCGGTCTTCATTGAGGAGTCGGCCGTGGCGTACTTGTCCGCGATGACCAGTAGCTCGTCGAGGGTAGCCGGCTCGTCGCAGAGGAGTCGGTGCTTGAGGAGGGTGCCCTCTCGGCACCCGACAGTGAAGTACTCGATGGCCTGGACCTCGTGCACCCCCTCGCAAGAGTTGTAGAGCTCGGCCCACCGCGTGAGGTAGGCGTGGGTCGACTCGTTGGGCCCTTGGACGCAGAGGGAGAGTTGGCGAGGCTTGGGAGGCCGCTTGTAGGTGCTGGTGAAGTTGCGGACGAAGACTTCTGTGAAGTCCAGCCAACTGTTGATGCTGTAGGGCTTGAGGCTATTGAGCCATGTGCGCACCGTGCCTTGCAGCATGAGAGGGACGTACTTCACGGCGACGCGCCGATTGCCGTTGGCTATGCTGACGGCCGTGGAGTAGTCAATGAGCCAATCTTCCGGCTTTACTGAGCCGTTGTACTTGGGCGTGTCTCTGGGGAGCGAGAACCCTTTGGGGAAGGGCTCGTCGCGGATGCGGGGGCCAAAGCATGGCAGGCCGACATCGTCTTCTTCTTCTAACGCCAAGGATCGAGCAAGGCGGTCGATCCGGTGGCGGGCGTCGTTCTCGCCGACTCCTTCTCGGCGGCCGAGTCGGTCGCCAAGAGTCGGGTGCGTGATAGGCGGTGGAGTGAGATGTCTTTCTCTTCGAGGCAGGGGAGGAGGCAGATTTCCTTGGTGTTCAACCGCTCGAGGGCGGCCTTCCGCGTCACGCTCGATGGTGATGCGAGTCCGGCTGCGGCTGGCAACCGGCTCCTTGTCCTTCTTCTGGCGCGCGCGGGGGATGACTATCAGCACGGGCGCCGGCTTCGTGCCATTCTGCAGCCGCGTCGATCAGCTGCTGGATCCGTCTTGTCATGTAGGGGAGCTCATCGGCTCCCAGCCCATTGAGCTCTTCTGCGGCCGCCTGGGCGGCTCTCAAATTCTCGAGCGGGGTGGCGTAGACGGGGCGATCTGCCCCCAGCATGCTGGCGACGGCCGCGCCGCGCTTCTGGACGAAACCGGCTCGGCTCGGGCCGCTAGGCGGCGGCGTACCGAAGGCGGCGCGGTCGACTTCGCGCTAGTGGGCCTCGGTGAGGCGTCTCATGGAGGCTATCTTCTGGCCTTCCGCGATGAGGGCGAGGTGGCGTGCCTCTAGGGTCTCGGCGTCGGCGTCGGCCGGGATGGGGACGGAGAGGTCGTGCATCGCCGCTTGCAGGGCGTCGTGGGCGTTCTCGCCCGAGTTGGCGACGTGGCTGATTACCAGCACTTCAGTGACAGCGCTGCTGCCGCTGTCAGCTCGAGGGAGGGGATCATCGAAGACCACCATGTCGGAGGGGTAAGCGTCGAGCGATGCCGTGTTGGAGTCGACAAGCATCGGGTCGGTGGAGCCGACCGACTCCACATCTGCAGCAGGCTCGCTGAAGACGTGAAGCTGGTCGAGGAGGCTGACGAGGCGGCTCTCGGGGTAGTCTGTGCCTGCGTCGGACGCAGGCTCATCGGAGATATGAGTCTCGCCGAGCAGATCGGCGAGGCAGCTCGCTGCGCAGGCGTCGTCGACGCCTTGCAGCGCGTCGAGGCAAACGCCATCGGGCGCACCAGGCTGGCTGCGCTCGCGGGGGAGGAAGAGGGTTCCCGTCCAGAACAGGTCTCCGGACGACGGTGCACCTGGCCCCACGGTGGGCGCCAAATGTCGGGTGGTTGGTGCGACATATGCCAACGGGTGGCTTATCATTGTGGGTGCCAATAAGACATCGCCGGTGCCTGGAAACGGGATGAGGCGAATACATGCACGCTGGCGGATCTTACCCAGGTTCGGGGCTCTCCGAGGAGATAACAACCCTAGTCCTGCTCTGCGGGGTCTCCTCATGATCACTAGATCAGGAAAAGGTAGCTACAATCGCTCCTAGAGCTGTTGGGTTCAAGGGAGAAGAAGAACTAGGCTAGCTCTCACTTCTCTCTATCTATGGTGTGTGTGCTGTGCTCAGAAGCCAACGCTTTGCATGGGTTCTCCGGGGGGTTTATATAGGCCTACCCCCTGGGGGTACAATGGTAATCTGGCTGGGCACTGGTCCCAGCCGTCAGTCTCTACGCTCGCCCGCTTCTCCGCCGGCTGTTGGGTCCCGCCGACTAGTGGGTCCCGCCAGCTGCCGGCTTCTTGGTCGACAGGCCGGCCCCACCGCCTAGAGTCTTGTCGGCGGCTGCTTACTGTAGCCTCGCCTTTGATGATGAGGGCTTCGTTGAGGTAAGCGTGGCTACAGTGGGCCGCCTCGGGGGCTCTCACTGTAGCCTTACCTTGTCTTGTCTCCTTAATGTGGCACACGCTTCGAGGGAGGGGGTAACCGGCTTCTGGGGGCCGGCTACGCCCTTGGACGACTGGGGGAGTCCGGGCCGCCTTCTCGCCTCTCTCTGGCTGAAGGGGCCCGCCGCCCGTGGGCCGTACGGGAGTCTGTCGTGGATGACGTTGAGGCCAGCATGGCTACAGCGCCGAGCCGAACGGGAGACGGCCGTCCCGTACGGCCTCCTGTAGCCATGCCCGCCTCGGGCTTCGGGGGTAGTGGGCCGCACTGTGGCCACACCCCGTCTTGTCACCGTTATGTGGGTGTAGCTTTGGTGGTTGTGGTCTCGGCCGACTTCTTGGAGTCGGCGCTCTTCGAGGCCGGCTTCCTGGAGTCGGCCACCCCGCGGATGTCCTGGGGGGGACATTGCTGAGGCTGGGCCGCCTCCCGTGAGTCGGCTTCGGGGCTAGCCGGCCAGGGGAGGTGGTCCAATGCTTGGAGTGCTTGGAGGCCCAAAGGCCTGATAATTTTACAGAAGAACCAGGGGTAGTCGGTTAGGCTACCCGTGGCCATTTACTCCGACAGGGACTAAACAGCTGGTCCTAGTTGCGGCCAGTGTTTAGTCCCACCTCGCCAACCGAAGGGCGCTCACACCAGTTTATAAGCCCGTCCCTCTCTGCCTTGTTGAGCTCCTCTCAAAGTGAAAATAGATGCCCTTATACAGGGAATTTGACCTAAATTCACAGTAAATTTCTTTGAATTTCATAGAAATTTATTATGAATTTAGGTTGAATTTTCTCTATAGGCGCATCTATGTTCATTTTTTATAGTAAATAAATAAATAAACCTTAATAAAATAAATAAAAATAAAAAAAACCAAAATAAAATAAAATAAACTATAGTAATTAAAATAAATAAACCTTAGTAAATTAAATAAAAATAGCAGCAGTAAAATAAATAAAAATAAAATAATTAAAGTAAAATACATAAGTAATTAGAAATAAAATAAATATGTTTTTTGTTGTAAGTAGAAACAAAACAAAACAAATAAAGCAAAAGAGAAAACAAAAAACAGAGAAAAAAATTATGCCACCTACTGGGCCACCACGGCCTAAATACGACTTGAAACCCATCCATGGGCCAGGATTCACGCCCGCAGAAGGCCCAGTAGGCCCCACAGGCAAAGAGAACGGTTAGGCCCGAAAGCCTACAGTTGAGAGGAGCTCGAGAGGGTGGGCGCAGCAGCGCTTATAAACCACTCTCGAGCCCTCTCAACTAGGGAGGTGGGACTAAACATTTGACGCGGGGCAGCACAAGGCCTTTAGTCCCGGTTGGTGCCACCAACCGGGACTAAAGGTGGCATTGGTCCCAGTTCGTGGCACCAACCGGGACCAAAGGCCTTTAGTCCCGGTTGGTGCCACGAACCGGGACCAAAGAGTTCCCTATATACACCCCATCGCCACAGCAGAGCACTCCACAGTGCTCTGTTTTTTCTGGCCGGCGAGGGGAGGGCATTTGGGTGCTCTAGCTCACCTCCTATGCACATGAGGTGTTCGATGAAATGTCTGAGCCACACTAGTTAATCTTTCTCCTCTCGAAACTCGACCTCCGAGCTCGATTTTCCCCGAGATTTGTCTAGGTTTAGCGGTCCGTCACGTCCCGTCCCCGTCTTCACCGCCGTCGATCGCCCGCGCCGATCTCGTCGCCAGCACCACCGTGGTGAGCCTCTTGTTCTTATCTTCTTTCTGAAAGGAAACAATTCTTACTTTAGATAGTTACTTGTCTAATTTTGTTACTTTTATTATTCCTTCTTATTACATAGTGCGATGGTTTTGGTATCCGCCCCCGTCGGCCCTCGTCCTGTCTATGATTCGGATGTGGTATATATTATCTTTTTATAACTATTTGGTTCATTTATTGTTTATGACAAATATACCGACCAACGTGACATAGATTTTATTTATCTAGGAGGTGGTTGAACCGGAAATTCTAACCGACCCTATTTTCGAGAGGTTAAATTTAGTTGAAGAAGAAAACAATTACTTGAAGAAAAAATAAAAAAATTGAGGAGGAGAAGTTGATATTGGAGTTGCATGTTGCGGATGTCGTCGATGATCACAAGATCAAGATGGATGCAATGCGCTTGAAGATTAGAAATATTAGAAAATATGCCATTCATACTGAGGCTTGGTATCATTAGGCCGTTGGATCAATTGTTACCTTGGTTGCGATTATGATCGCATTTGTTTTCGCATTGAAATGTTTTACATAGTTTCAATGTATGGTTTAATTAATTAGATGCTCTGGAGAGAAATATATATGTTGTTAGATGAGAACTATGTATGTACTTTGGTTTTAATGTGATGATGAACTTCTATTAATTTGGTCACTTAATTATCTATTCATGATGTTCTGTAATGGTTTTTGACACACTTAATTATATATAATGCACGCAGATGAACCGGCAATGGATGTACGGTGACAGACACACCTCCGAGTACATTAAGGGCGTGCATGATTTTCTCGAAGTGGCTGAGGCAAACAAGCAGAATGGTTTTATGTGTTGTCCATGCCCTATATGTGGGAATACGAAGTCTTACTCTGACCGGAAAATCCTTCACACCCACCTGCTTTACAAGGGTTTCATGCCACACTATAATGTTTGGACGAGGCACAGAGAAATAGGGGTTATGATGGAAGACGGCGCAGAAGAAGAGGACGATGACAACTATGTGCCCCCTGAATACGGTGATGCTGCAACGGGGGAAGCTGCTGAAGATCAAGAGGAACCAGACGATGTGCCCAATGATGCTGCAAGGGGGGAAGCTGCTGAAGATCAAGAGGAACCAGTGCCCGATGATGATGATCTCCGCCGGGTCATTGTCGATGCAAGGACGCAATGCGAAAGTCAAAAGGAGAAGCTGAAGTTCGATCGCATGTTAGAGGATCACAAAAAAGGGTTGTACCCCAATTGCGAAGATGGCAACACAAAGCTCGGTACCGTACTAGAATTGCTGCAGTGGAAGGCAGAGAATGCTGTGCCTGACAAAGGATTTGAGAAGCTATTGAAAATATTGAAGAAGAAGCTTCCAAAGGATAACGAATTGCCCGACAGTACGTACGCAGCAAAGAAGGTCGTATGCCCTCTAGGATTGGAGGTGCAGAAGATACATGCATGCCCTAATGACTGCATCCTCTACCGCGGTGCGTACAAGGATCTGAACACATGCTCGGTATGCGGTGCATTGCGGTATAAGATCAGACGAGATGACCCTGGTGATGTTGACGGCGAGCCCCCCAGGAAGAGGGTTCCTGCGAAGTTGATGTGGTATGCTCCCATAATACCACGGTTGAAACATCTGTTCAGAAACGAAGAGCATGCCAAGTTGATGCGATGGCACAGTGAGGACCGTAAGAAAGACGGGAAGTTGAGAGCACCCGCTGACGGGTCGCGGTGGAGAAAATCGAGAGAAAGTACTGGGCTGAGTTTGCAGCTGACCCAAGGAACGTATGGTTTGGTTTAAGCGCGGATGGCATTAATCCTTTCGGGGAGCAGAGCAGCAATCACAGCACCTGGCCCGTGACTCTATGTATGTATAACCTTCCTCCTTGGATGTGCATGAAGCGGAAGTTCATTATGATGCCAGTTCTCATCCAAGGCCCTAAGCAACCCGGCAACGACATTGATGTGTACCTAAGGCCATTAGTTGAAGAACTTTTACAGCTGTGGAATGGAAACGGTGTACGTACGTGGGATGAGCACAAACAGGAGGAATTTAACCTGCACGCGTTGCTGTTTGTAACCATCAACGATTGGCCCGCTCTCAGTAACCTTTCAGGATAGACAAACAAGGGATACCACACATGCACGCACTGTTTAGATGACACTGAAAGTATATACCTGGGCAAAAGTAGGAAGAATGTGTACCTGGGCCATCATCGATTTCTTCCGACCAACCATCAATGTCGAAAGAAAGGCAAGCATTTCAAAGGCAAGGCAGATCACCGGAAGAAGCCCGCCATGCGTACCGGTGATCACGTACTTGCTATGGTCAATGATTTACACGTAATCTTTGGAAAGGGTCCCGGCGGACTAGCTGTTCCGAATGATGCTGAGGGACACGCACCCATGTGGAAGAAGAAATCTATATTTTGGGACCTACCCTACTAGAAAGAGCTAGAGGTCCGCTCTTCAATCGACGTGATGCACGTGACGAAGAACCTTTGCGTGAACCTGCTAGGCTTCTTGGGCGTGTATGGGAAGACATAAGATACACCTGAGGCACGGGAGGACCTGCAACGTTTGCACGAAAAAGACGGCATGCCTCCGAAGCAGTATGAAGGTCCTGCCAGCTACGCTCTTATGAAAGAAGAGAAAGAAATCTTCTTTGAATGCCTGCTCAGTATGAAGGTCCCGACTGGCTTCTCATCGAATATAAAGGGAACAATAAATATGCCAGAGAAAAAGTTCCAGAACCTAAAGTCTCATGACTGCCACGTGATTATGACGCAACTGCTTCCGGTTGCATTGAGGGGGCTTCTACCGGAAAACGTCCAATTAGCCATTGTGAAGCTATGTGCATTCCTCAATGCAATCTCTCAGAAGGTGATCGATCCAGAAATCATACCAAGGCTAAGGAGTGATGTGGCGCAATGTCTTGTTAGTTTCGAGCTGGTGTTCCCACCATCCTTCTTCAATATCATGACGCACGTCCTAGTTCATCTAGTCGACGAGATTGTCATTCTGGGGCCCGTATTTCTACACAATATGTTCCCCTTTGAGAGGTTCATGGGAGTCCTAAAGAAATATGTCCGTAACCGCGCTAGGCCAGAAGGAAGCATCTCCATGGGCCATCAAACAGAGGATGTCATTGGGTTTTGTGTTGACTTCATTCCTGGCCTTAAGAAGATAGGTCTCCCTAAATCGCGGTATGAGGGGAGACTGACTGGAAAAGGCACGCTTGGAGGGGACTCAATAATATGCAGGGACGGATATTCTTGGTCTCAAGCACACTACACAGTTCTACAGAACTCTACCTTGGTGACCCCGTATGTCGATGAACACAAGAACAGTCTGCACTCCAAACACCCGGAGCAGTGTGACGACTGGATTACATGTGAACACATCGGGACTTTCAGCAGTTGGTTGGAAACACGTCTCAGAGGTGAAACCACTGTTTGTGATGAGTTGTACTCGTTATCCAGGGGACCATCTTCGACTGTATTGACTTACAAAGGATACGAGATAAATGGGAATACATTTTACACGATCGCCCAAGATCAAAAGAGCAACAACCAAAACAGCGGTGTCCGCTTTGATGCAGGAACCAAGAGGGGAAAGGAGACATATTATGGTTACATAATGGACATATGGGAACTTGACTACGGACATGATTTTAAGGTCCCTTTGTTTAAGTGCAAATGGGTCAATCTGTCAGGAGGCGGGGTACAGGTAGACCCACAGTACGGAATCACAACAGTGGATCTGAACAATCTTGGGTACACTGACGAACCGTTCGTCCTAGCCAATGATGTGGCACAGGTTATCTATGTGAAGGACATGTCTACCAGACCGAGGAAAAGAAAAGATAAGGAAGCGAATACATCATACGATGAGCCAAAGCGCCACATAGTTCTTTCAGGAAAAAGGCACATTGTGGGAGTGGAGGGCAAGACAGACATGTCTGAAGATTATTGAAAGTTTCATGAAATTCCTCCCTTCAAAGTCAAGGCTGACCCAAGCATCCTGATAAACGATGAAGATTATCCATGGTTACGGCGGAATAAGCAAATGACACAAGCGAAGAAAAAGTGAAGACTTTCTCCCGCAACTATTATGATGATACCATGCCAACTTTGTAATAGACGAGTATGATACCATTGTCCGTTTTGTACAAGAAGTGCATCTAGTTTTTGCCGTAACCCTCTCAACTTTCTTGCACATGCTATGTGGATGAAATGATGATACCATGCCAACTTTCAACCTTTTCAGAGTTCATTTGAAATGCTTTTCAATTTTAGGGTCTTATAGCTCAAAATAATTAGTAAATGCATGAAAAATAACAGGCCAAAAATTAAAAATTATGCCACCTACTAGGCCACCACGGCCTGAATACGATTAGAAACCCATCCATGGGCCAGGATTCAGGCCCGCAGAAGGCCCAGTAGGCCCACAGGCATGTACAGAGAGGTTAGGCCCATAAGCCTGCTTTAGAGAGGAGCTCGACAGCTCAGGCGCACCGCACCTTATAAACAGGTGCGGCTCTCTCTCAGCTAGCGAGGTGGGACTAAACTCACCACCACGCCGCTGTGCAAGGCCATTGGTCCCGGTTGGTGGCACGAACCGGGACCAATTCCACCCTTTGGTCCCTGTTGGTGCCACGAACCGGTACTAATGAGGCTGTGGCCCCACGAGCACCTTTAGTACCGGTTCGTGGCACGAACCGGTACTAGAGTTTCTTACTAAGCAGTTTTTTAGTCCCACCTCGCTAGCTGAGAGGCACTAGGACAGTTTATAAGCCCTGAGTGCAGAGACGATGAAGAAGTGGCGCAATGCTCACGTTGCTTAGCTTCAAGCCTTGAGGAATAAGGTAGACTGCATGAAGCTATGTGCAGTGCAGTCTACACTATTCCGAAAGGCTTGAAGCAAATCAATGAGCATTTCGCCTCTTTTTTATTTATAATAACTTATTACAACTCCGGACTTCTTGTGTGCCGACAAAATAAAATAAACTTTAATAAAATTTATGAAACTAAAATTAACAAAGTATTTTCTGTTCAAAACATTATAAGAAACCTCTATTATTATTGAAACTAAAATCATATAAAATTGATGCAACTAAAATTATCGAAGTATTTTCTGTTCAAAATCATTAAAAGCAAAAAGAATTTTCATAAAGAACTTTTTTTGATAGAAACTTTAATAGAAAAAGAATTATCATAAAGTAAAATAAATAAGTAATTAGAAACCAAATAAAATAAAATAAATAAGTTTTTTGTTCTAAGTAGAAACAAAACAAAATAAATAAAGCAAAAAAGAAAACAAAAAAACTAAATACAGCAAAAAGAATTTTCATAAAGAACTTTTTTTGATAGAAACTTTAATAGCAAAAAGAATTATCATAAAGTAAAATAAATAAGTAATTAGAAATAAAATAAACAAGTTTTTTGTTGTAAGTAGAAACAAAACAAAATAAATAAAGCAAAAAAGAAAACAAAAAAACTAAATACAGCAAAAAGAATTTTCATAAAGAACTTTTTTTGATAGAAACTTTAATAGGAAAAAGAATTATCATAAAGTAAAATAAATAAGTAATTAGAAACAAAATAAAATAAAATAAATAAGTTTTTAGTTGTAAGTAGAAACAAAACAAAATAAATAAAGCAAAAAAGAAAACAAAAAACTAAATACACTAAAAAAATAGTTGGGGCGCTGCCCGCTGGGCCCTCCAACCCTCGGGTTTGCAAATACAGGCCCAGAAGGGCTAGAGGGCTCAACGGGCAGCGCGCCGAAGTTAGGCCCAGAAGCCTGCTATAGAGAGGAGTTCGAGACAGCAGCCGCAGCCGGGCTTATAAACCACACCGAGCCCCTCTCAACTAGCGAGGTGGGACTAAACTTTTGGCCGCGACGCGGGCAGCAAGAGGCCTTTGGTCCCGGTTGGTGCCACCAACCGGGACTAAAGGGGTGCATTGGTACCGGTTCGTGGCACCAACCGGGACCAAGGCCCAGAAGCCTGCTATAGAGAGGAATTTTATTTTTTCTTCTTCTCTCCTCTATTCCTTTCTTCTTCTCCTCTTTTTTTTCTTCTTTTTTTCTTCAATCTTCTCCTCTATTCCTTTTCTTCTTCTCCTCTTTTTATTTCTTCTTCGTTTTCTTATGTTTTATCGAGTCTGTCGTCGTCGATATACTACCCCCCTCCCGATAACTTCAACACGAGGGGGGGTCGATATACCCCCTCCCCGATAATATTATTTTCCCATGTACGTATGTCGTCGTTGTCGATATAACCCCCTCCTGATAACTTCAACACATGGGGGGGTCGATATACCCCCTCCCCGATAACATTATTTTCCCATGTATGTATGTCGTCGTTGTCGATATATATAACTCCCTCCCAGATAACTTCGACATGATGGACGGTCGATATTTATACCCCCACTCGACCGGGATAACTTATACCACGGGAGCACCCCGCGGCCCTGTCGCTCGACCAAAACTGTCGAGGACACCCAAACCCTACAAAAAACGATGTCGGTCTCCTACCCCCTCCCGCCGCGCCCCTACCCTTGAAGCGTTGCCGAGGCCACCCCAAACCCGGAATAAGCTAGGTCTACATTTGCACTAATATATCCACCTGTTGTCATGTTTGTGTAATAATTGCCATGTTGTAATATTTGCAGAAACAATGGAGCACGGACGAGACGAGCAAGCAGAAGAGGTGTTGGGGGACATAATCTTAGCCGGAGGTGATATCTTGTCGTATCTTAACGACAATGATGGTCTGGAAGAACAGGGTGAAGAAGCAGGCTACGGTGATCGAAGAGTGGAGGAGGAAAGACATGATTATGATGGCTGCCGTGACCCAATGCTGGTGCAAGAAGGAGCCCGTGGTGACGGCTCCGGTGACCGAACAGAGTCCGGCCAGGTAAATATATTAGTTAAGCCTGTGCTGACTAGCTAATTGATGCATTCATTGTTTTGGTATGTACACATATTAATTAACACTTGTCTTTCTTCTTTTTTCTAGCCCTCCGGATCGAGCACAACTTCGGTAAAGAGACGAGGCCCGAAGAGAAAGTTGCGCTCGGATGAAAGGTTTGAGATCACAACAATCGCGCGCGACGGCCAACCGATTGAACCCCTCCGGACAGAGGATGCATTTGCTGCTCAGTGCGGGGTTCTAGTTAGGGACAAGATCCCGATCAGCATCCACCAATGGTATAAGCCTAAGAAGGAAGACCCTGAGGTGTCTTATGTCAATGATATGCAGAAAGATGATCTTTGGACTGAGCTGAAGGCAAATTTCACCCTACCACCAGAGGAGGATCCGGAGAAGCCAGTTAAAGAGCAATTAATCAAGTCTCATGCTCTTAAGAAGATGGCAGACCTATTCAGGAGGTGGAAGAATGAGCTGAAAACGTTTGTTGACAAAGAAGAGACACCAGAATTCATCGGCCGGTATGAGAAGATCAGAGATCACTGGCCCGCATTTGTGGCCCACAAGACATCGGAAAAGAGTAAGAAGATGTCAGCGAGAAACAAGAAGAATGCTGCGAAGAAGAAGCTTCACCATCACACAGGGTCAGGTGGCTACCTCAAAGCCCGGCCTAAGTGGGCCAAGGCTGAGAGGGATCTGCTTGATAAAGGGATCGAACCAGAGACAATGAACTGGCCAGACCGTTGCCGGACTTGGTTCTTCGGGGCTGGCGGAACCTTGGACCCTGTATCAGGGAAGTGCCGTTAGACGGACGAGCAACTTGCAATACCCGTCAAGAAGCTTAAGTACTATATCGATGCCACGCAGGAGGGACGTTCGTTCCAGACAGAGAGAACGACGAGCTGCCAATGGCCCTCGGGAATCCTGAGCACCCTGGACGGACACGAGGCACACCAGGCTCCGTTCCGTGGAAGGCTGGTTTTCCGGACGTGGGCGGTTACAAAAGCCAGGAGAGGAGGAAAAAAGTGGAGCAGATCCAAATTCAGAAGCTGCACGAAAGGGTTCAAGCGCTAGAGGAACGAGACGGCAATCGACATGCTGAAACTGCCCCCGAAGCTACTCCGCCATCTCAGCGGAGAAGCAGCGTGGCTTCCACCGAGCTGCTTCAGCTGGAGCATGCGGCTCCTGCTAGCTACCCCGTGGATGCTATCACGGAGTCTCATCATTGCCACCTTATGGCGGAATGGCAGAACTTCAAAGTCAAGGCGGCTGTTGGCTCTGTTTTACCTCCTGAACCCGGCGCAACCTACCACTGCCGGCCGATTCCAGAAGGATATGCTAGGGTGATGGTGGATGAAATAACGGAGGGATTTGAGGAGCTCCAGCTTGACCACCCTACCGGTGAAGGGGAGACTCGGCTGGGTTCTGCTATGAAGACTCCATGCCTATGGAGGAAGGAGCTCATCAAGCTTCCGAACTGGACGGCTCCGGCGAGTAAGGGCACTCCACCTCCTCCTCTGCCTCCTCCTCCGGCGAGTGATCAGGGCACTCAGCCTCCTTCTCCGGCGCGTGGCGGCACTCCGCCTCCTTCTCCGCCTGCGCCGGCGCGCTAGAGCAGCCAGCCTCCTCCTTCTCCGCCTCGTCAGCAAGGGCGGAAGAGACCCGCCGCCGCTGCGGCTGCTTCGGCGCGTCGTAGTCCTTCTCCTCCGCCTCGTAAGCAAGGAAAGAAGACAGCCACAGCCGCTCCGTCTGCTCTGCCGGCGTCTAGCAGTACAGCTGCCAGAGGCGGGAGGCAATACAGATTCGGTCCTTCTCTGAAGACTCCAGAGAAGTTACCATACGAGAGGACCGAGGAGGAAACCAGGGAGATCGTGCGAGCTCAAGTGACAAACTTCTTTGAAGGGGTGAAAGCAAAGAAACATCCACCTCCGGAGGAGAAGGTAGATCCGGTGAAAGCAAAGCGCACTCTGGCTGCCCTGACAAAACCACCAAAGTCTCCGCCGAGAGGCAACTATGAGCGCATTCTTGCAAAGACATATGCCGAAGCGGAGCGGTCGGGAAGTACTGTCAGTGATAAGAGGTTAAAAGAACGACGAGCTGGGAAAAAAATTGCCCAGCTCGGCGAACAAGCGAACCAATCGTGCCCCCCGCTCAAGGTGTCAAAAGACATCGTCGCTAATGATTCGAGCATGATGGCTGGTTATAGCAATCTTGGAGATTACCTGCCCAACGATGTACAATATGAAACCATGGAGGTGGACGAACACAAATACCATTACGGGAAGCCTCTCGTCAAAGATGAAAGATCACTAACAACGATGATGCAAAGATTACATGATTGGTACATGAAAACCTGCAGAGAGTCTGATGGGATGGATACTTTGACGCTGAGAGTTAAACCGGAGCATGACCTCGTTGGAATTGAACTGCTGAATGTTCCATTTGAGGATTTCTTCCAGTTTTACAATCAAAAGGCCCTCGATAAAACAACGATCACTTGCTACTCTCTATATAGGTCAACTCTTTCATTGCATGTATTTATAATTATCCTCACTATATTATGCAGATTGAAGATCGCCGAATTGAAGAAAAGACAAATCGGTGATATTGGGTTCATTAACACAAATCTCATAGATGCATATACGGTTGAAAAACATCCCAAAGAAGCCGAGGCCAACTTGCTACAATCGTTGGTATTAAATCAAAACAAAGATATAATACTCTTTCCTTACAACTTCAAGTGAGTGTTACTGTCTTGTGCATATTCGGTTTCCCTTATTAGTCCAGGTTATGGTAATGTAATTGATGACTTATGCATGCATGCACAGCTTCCACTATATTCTCCTAGAGATTAAGCTTGAGCAGGGAGTAGTAACCGTCTTAGACTCGAGACAAAAAGATCCCCAGGACTATGCGAACATGACTCAAATGCTCGAGAAGTAAGTTAAATCGATCATTATCCACCATATCAGCAACTTTGTTCATTTCCTAATATCAAGTAATTGTTTTATTTGTCTGGCAGGGTTTGGAGAAAATTCACCACAAAAGCTCCGGGACTGCCGAAGAAGCTGCAATTTGAACACCCGAAAGTAAGTACTATAGTAGCATGTTCCGCGCATCTCCTAGTGATTCAAATGCTAGTTCCATCAATACCATTTAGCATGCTTTCTTATCAGTTTGATTGACCTCTATTTCTTGTAAATTGGTTGTGGCAGGAACCCGGGAATAATTACTGTGGATACTACGTTTGCGAGTCCATCCGCTACACGACCTGTGAGCGGGGCTACACTGAAGAACAATATGAAGTGTGTAAGCAATAATATTCACAATTTTATTTTATTACCATCATTTGTGTTGAGTTTCATTTATTCATATATATATATGTATTGACCCCCTTCTTCAAATTAGATGTTTCAGAAGCGGGATGAACTCCTAGCACCAGATCGTATGCGAGGAATTCAAGAGGAATTGGCAGCATTCTTCCTTGACCACGTGATCGCTGAAAACGGAGAATACTATGTGGACCCTGTGTTCCTACAATTTAATTAGGAGATTGTATTGTAAGAGATAATTATTGTATATATGTAGCCAGTAGTGTCGGATAGATATACGAGAACTTGTTGTTGGACCAATCTCTCGGAGAAGGAGAGGTGGTCGATATCACTTCTCTCTGTATGCATATGTTCATGACGATCTTCTTTTTCCTTCATTTGATTACTAGCTAGCGTGTCTAGTCCTCTCCATACGTATATAGTACGTAGCGTCGACCAAGCACGGAGATAAGAGAGTACACTTCTCTCTATTAATTAGCTAGCTAACACAATATATGAAACACCTAAATTAACCCCCCAAAACCCCTAAACCACCCCCTTTAAAAAAACAAAAACCTCAGCTCCTGCCAGCTGCTGATGCTTGGATGCCTATTGGTCCCGGTTGGAGACACCAACCGGGACAAAAGGCCCTGCATATTGGTCCCGGTTGGTGACACCAACCGGGACAAAAGGCCCTGCCCATTGGTCCCGGTTGGTGGCACCAACCGGGACCAAAGGCCCCCCTGCCTCGGCTGGCAGGAGCGGCCACGTGGAGGACCTTCTGTCCTGGTTCATGTAAGAACCGGGACTAAAGGGTTAGGGCTTTAGTAACGACCCTTTAGTCCCGGTTCGAAAACTGGGACAAAAGGCCCTTACAAACCGGGGTAAAAGCCCCTTTTCTTCTAGTGCTAAGCACACATGCGCGCGGCCGAAATCGCTCCCGCCCACTATTTGGGACACCTGGGATTACCATCCTACCCCCGACCTGCAGTAGGTCCGAAATTTAAGAGGGGGGCAAAGTTTGTACTTTCCCCAAATTTCAAACAAGCGCGTCCCATCTTCTGTTCAAAAAAGCAAAAAACAAGCGTGTCCCAGACCGAAACATGGTTCTCCCCCTCCCCCCCTCCCCCCCGCCCACCCGTCCGATTCCCCATTCGTACTCCATGCATGGGCGCAAAAACTACCTCTCCACCAGCTGCAAAACCCCAGCGTCCTCCGTCCGCCACCCCATTCCACCCATCAACCGCCGCCCTCCTCCATCATGCCGGAGCCGATACCCCGACGTCGTCGTCCACCGCAACCTCAACCGCAACGCCCTCCATGGCTAGTAGTTGAAGCCGAGGCCCAGCGGTCCATACCCGAGCCAGTTCAACCACGCCGTCCTGCGCCTCACCGGTGCCGCTCCAACTTCGCCACCCTCCACCGCACCGGAGCTGTTCCTGCCACGCCGTCCTTCGCCGCCTCGTATCTTCTTCCCCTCCACTGACATACGGCCACGGCAACACAGTCAACAATTTGGCCATGGGTTCGTCCAAGCCTGCACCCTCCTCCAGAACATCGGTTTCCCCGGCAAAAAGAAGAGGATCGGCGCGACATGTGGAAGCGACCACATTGGCAACCGAAAATGGTACTCCTCTTCCCTTATTCGTGCAAATCTTACGTGTCTGATATTCGTCCCGCAGAAGACACTAGTGGACCGCTTCTTCTTGATACCAGATGTTCCTAGTAACTCGCGATGCACAAGGTTTCTCCTCATATACTATTTCACCTTACCTAGAGGTCCGTCACCCCCCTGAATTTCAATTCCTGGTCAGTTTTTTCCCAATTAACGGAAGCATTCCCTAGCGTAACAGGCGCTAGTCCGCCTATTACGCCGGGGAAGTAGCGCCTCGGTGTTTATCTTAGGGGCGTGTGGGGCCTAGAGCTACTGGCGCCCGATCTGGAGGTCGGCCGGGATTAAAGGGATGGCCTGGGGGCGCTGCCAAGCACGGCGGTGGTGTGAGGTCGAGGGGAGGGCGGGGCGGCGGAGGCAGGGGTCTGGGCCGGTGGTCGCTGGCGGTTCGAGAAAGATCGTCAACAGTGACTGGCGGGAGGTAGACGAAGGCCATCCGCCCGTTCCTTATAGATCAGACGGTTCATTAAAAAAACGACTGACCTATTTATTTTCAGTCGACTGTTATCTTGATATGACCACATGTGTTGGTGTGCTGGAGGAGTACCTGCATTTCCTGTGCCCATATATTACAAAATCATACGGAGTAGAATCTAATTTTGTTTGCTATGCAATGTTGTAGAGCTATCATATGTCTCCTGTCATTTATTTTTCAGCCACCTGCTATCTGCTACTTTTACAGTGCACTAGTTCTGCACACACTTCACCCATACTCTCACTATTGTGTTTTTATGCAAGGGTATTTCAGACTCTGCTGCTATGAGAGAAGCAAAAAAGAAAATAGAGAAGTCGCTCTAGCGTCGTACGCGGATAGGCCAGACACGTTTCAGCCTTATAATAGGTGCAGCGTTAGCAGATGGAGACGGTAAACGTAGCTCTGGAGTTGATGACCTCGCTCGCAATGAACCACCATCCCAGGTGCTTGCTTTAACTTCGCGGTGTCATATGTGGTTGCATGTTCCATATGGTGTCTAGCTTGTATTCGAAAGGCCGAAGTCGGTCTTTATTAAGATAAGGAACGATATTTTTTACATGAACCACCATCCCGTGAGCACCAGAAGACAAATAGCTAGTCAGGGCACTGGTCGAGCCAGTGACAAGCCCAGCAAAGAGAGGCATCACTTGGAAGCCAACTAAAAAGCCGCGATGGTGGCGAAGCAGCCCGCCTCCCACCAGGCTCTCAAGTCCTAGATGATCATGCTCACCACTCCAGCCGGATGTCTAGCTTGTATGGCTTCCAATTTGGTAACATTGCAGCTGCTTAGCTTACACATTATACCTTTGAATATGACATGCCTTTCTGTTTTTGGTACATACTAGTACGTCTGTGTATTAACCATGTTCTTACATCAAACTAATGTTCTTGTGAATCCCTCATCAATCACTTATAATGAGGCAGTCAGGCAAGTGGATTACTCCTCATTTAAAGAATGCAGCGTCAGCCTCCCGACATGATTCTCAAGAAACAGCAAGGCTAGATGAAGATAGTGAACGTAGCTCTGTAGTTGATTACCGCGTTTCCCCTAGACTAGCATGGCAGGTGCTTGCTCTAACATGGCAGCGTGATATGTGGTTGCATGTTTCATATGGTGTCTAGATTGTAATTCATCCAACCTGGTTAAACTGCATGTGCTATTCTGCTTAGCTTATACATTATACCTGTTAATGTGACATGCCTTCCTGTATTTAGTACATAGTACATCTGTCTATTAAGCATGTCCTTACATAAATCTATTGTTTTTTTTCATATCCCGCATTAATCAATATGACGAGACACCTTTAATATATGCAGTGTGATATTAGTTGCATCTTTCATATGATTTATAGCATGCGCTGCTTCTAATATCTTGAAATTCCATTTATGATGGGATGCTTTTAACTTGGCAGAGTCATATTGGTTGCATCTTTCATGTGGTGTCTAGCTTGCATTGCTTCTTATTTGTTGGAATGGTTTCTGCTTAGTTTACACAAACAGTTGTGAACATGCCATGCCATCCTGTTTTTCGTACATATTCCATCCTGGTATCATGTGTTTGCCTTACATCTGTCAGTATCATGCATGAATGAGTTCTGAAGAGAGAATTTTATTGCTTTTTCTTGTCGGTTTTACTTGACAATTCAAAATCAATAAAGCGGAAGGAAGTTAGCAAGGCAGCCGATAAAGGTGCTCCTTCCAAACGGATGGCCTCTACAGTTTCTACTCCTCCATCCCCCCAATATGATTTCCAAGACAACACATGCATAGACACTCAACGTAGCTATGTTTATGATGAGCACGTCTCCCCTAGTGCACCATCACCGGTTCTCCCTCTAACTTGGCACTGTTATATGTGGTTGCATGTTATGTGTGATGTCTAGCTTGTATTGCTTCTAATTTTGTTGAATTCCATCTGCTTACTTTACACATTATACTTGAATAAGACACGTGTTCCTGTTTCTAGAACATACAATATTTGTCTATCACACCATGTTCTTACATCAAATTACTACTGTTGTGTAACCTGCAACAATCACTTATCATAACACACGTTTGACTTCGGAGTGTGATATAGGTTACATCTCACATTCTTTTCTAGCTTGTACTACTAATTTGTTGAAATGGCACTTATGACGAGACAGTTTTAACTTGGTAGAGTGATATTCGTTGCATCTTTCATATGGTGTCTAGCTTTCATTGCTTCTAATTTGTTGAAATGCCTTCTCCTTAGTTTACACATCATAAGCTGTGAATATGAAATGCGGTGAATATGCAATGGCACTAATGACGAGAGACCTTTAACTTGATAGTGTGATGTTGTTTGCATCTTGCATATGATTTATTTCTTGTACTGCTTCACATTTGTTTAAATGGCATTTATGATGAGACACTGTTAACTTGGCAGAGCGATATTTGTAGCATCTTTCATATGGTGTCTACCTTCCATTGCATTGCTTCTAATTTAGTGAAATGTCTTCTGCTTAGTTTACACATCATAGTTCTGGTTATCTCATGTCGTCCTGTTTTTCTTACATATTACATCCTCCTATCATGTGGTTGTCTAACATCAAAGTTCAGTTCGTCTGTATCACGCATCAATCTGTTCTGAAGAACTAAATTGTTATTCATTTTTCTTGTCGGCTTGACTTAACATGGCACAGAGAAAGAGGAAGCAAGACAGAACGACAGGGAAAGGGAAGCGGAAGAATCCTGCAGATTCTGCTGGTACTGATGGTGCAATAGAAGGTCAAAGTCTAGTGGAAAATTGTACCGACAGTGTATCCCGTGCTAAACGAGCTGCAGAACAAGCCAAACAGAAACAAATAGCTGCCACCAAACAAGCAGAGACAACCCTAGTTGTTGCAACACCTTCCACAGTACCACCAGCTGCACGATTTACTCGTTGGTCAACTCAGCTAGCAGCACGTTCCCAAGCTCCCTTGCCACCTGACACTACTTCCGAAGCACTCTTGACACAAGATGAGTTGGCAAGATCAGATGAACTTTGTGAGCTTCAACAGCAAGAAGGTAGTTGCTGGAGTCAAGTTATAGTTGCATGCTTCTTTATATGTAGTCTCATAGTTTGATGTACAATAACACTTCCTATGTTTGTTGTTGGACTAGCACCTAGGCGCAAGAGGAAACAAAAATCAGGGATAATGCTCGATAGGTTAACTAAATCTAGAGGAGGAAGAATGCAGATCCCTTTTCAGGCAGGTTTAAAAAGGCCACGTGATGCTACAGAGTCAGCCAAGTTAGTATCAGAGGCAGCGGTTGCTGTTAGGTGTCATGTACGTATCCTCGCAACATGGATTCAGTACAGGAATGACAAAGACGAAACCCAGTCCAACACCTTCCTCGACCATTTATCTGTAAGTATGGTTATGTATGGAAACTAGTAATATCGTCTTGCTCTGTCCAATACTTTCTAGGTTGCTGATAATGCCACTCCCATAAGTTTCAACAAATGAGGTTCAAGTTGGATAGCCAAGATGATGCAACTAGACAAGCTTGCACCCATGTTTTCAAGTCTGCTCTGTGACGGTATCGGTATAAAGTGATACACTGTTCATTACGGGCCAGTTTTACCATGGGCCGAGAGTAATAAGGGCCTCATATGGGCCGAAAGACGTCATGGGCCATACATGGGCCGGATGTTAAAACAGGCTGGAATTATATTGGACGGCCCAGATGACACTATTGGGCTTAATTCGGATAGGCCATAAACGGGCCCTGGGTTAGCGACCTGTAAATGGGTTATATGCGAACAGGCCGTTCACAGGCTTGTCATGGGCCGGCCCGCCACCTTTTGACCAAGTCAAATGGGCCAGCCTTTTCACAGGAATGGGCCTCTATTGGGCTGTGCCATGTGTCGACGTATCATAGGCGCTTCGGGTCCAATGAGTGGCTGACATCTGTCCCAACGGTGAGCCGACACGTGTTTCCTCCAGCCAATGATGATTTTACACGTGGAAAATCCCCACTGGTCGAGGCTGTTAACAGGTTATCGGATCCAAAACCGGACCCGATAGCTTAACGGCGTTCCATTACGGTGGATGCCACGTGTCGGTCACCCTTGACGAAAGCACTTATGTGACGCGCGATTTATCGTCATGGAAGTAGGCACTACCGTGATGATAATTTTGGTAATGTCATGGAACACTTCTATGACAGCACAGGTATGACTATCTTGATTCTGTCATAAACTTGTCATGGATGTACATGCATGACAGAAAACGTGACCTACTGTGACAAACACGTATCATCACGGAAGTGTATTTTTTTGTAGTGTGATGACGGTGATGATGAAGTTGCCGGCGCAGGGCTTCGCCTAAGCACCATGACGATATGACCGAGGTGGATTATGGTGGAGGGGGGCACCGCACACGGCTTGGAACAATCCACTTGTGTGTTCTAGGGTGCCCCCTGCCCCCATATATAAAGGAGCAAGGGGGAGGCCGGCCGGCCTTGGGGCGCTCCAAGGAGAGGGGGGAGTCCTCCTCCTAGTGGGAGTAGGACTCCCCTTTCCTAGTCCAACTAGGAAGGAGGAACAGGAATGGAAGCAGAGGGAGAGAGGGAGGAAAGAGGCGGCGCCGCCCCCCTCCTTGTCCAATTAAGACTCCCAAGGGGTGGCAGCCCTAGGCCCTCTCCTCTCTCTCCCACAAGGCCCATGTTGGCCCATTATATCCCCCGGGTGTTCCGATAACCCCCCGGCACTCCGATAAATATTCGGTATCCGAATATAGTCGTCCAATATATCAATCTTTATGTCTCGACCATTTCAAGACTCCTCTTCATGTCCGTGATCACATCCGGGACTCCTAACTATCTTCGGTACATCAAAACACATAAACTCATAATGCCAATCATCACCAAACGTTAAGCGCGTGGACCTAAGGGTTCGAGAACTATGTAGACATGACCGAGACATATCTCTCGTCAATAACCAATAGCGGAACCTAGATGGTTGATGCCTACTACACAACCTTGTTCTTGTAGACGTTGTTGGGCCTCCAAGTGCAGAGGTTTGTAGGACAGTAGCAAATTTCCCTCAAGTGGATGACCTAAGGTTTATCAATCCATGGGAGGCGTAGGATAAAGATGGTCTCTCTCAAACAACCCTGCAACCAAATAACAAAGAGTCTCTTGTGTCCCCAACACACCCAATACAATGGTAAATTGTATAGGTGCACTAGTTCGGCGAAGAGATGGTGATACAAGTGCAATATGGATGGTAGATATAGGTTTTTATAATCTGAAATTATAAAAACAGCAAGGTAACTAAACATAAAAGTGAGCGTAAACGGTATTACAATGCTTTGAAACAAGGCCTAAGGTTCATACTTTCACTAGTGCAAGTTCTCTCAACAATAATAACATAATTGGATCACATAACTATCCCTCAACATGCAACAAAGAGTCACTCCAAAATCACTAATAGCGGAAAACAAACGAAGAGATTATGGTAGGGTACGAAACCACCTCAAAGTTATCCTTTCTGATCGATCTATTCAAGAGTCCATAGTAAAATAACACGAAGCTATTCTTTCCGTTCAATCTATCATAGAGTTTGTACTAGAATAACACCTTAAGACATAAATCAACCAAAACCATAATGTCACCTAGATACTCCAATGTCACCTCAAGTATCCGTGGGTATGATTATACGATATGCATCACACAATCTCAGATTCATCTATTCAAACAACACAAAGAACTTCAAAGAGTGCCCCAAAGTTTCTACCGGAGAGTCAAGACAAAAACGTGTGCCAACCCCTATGCATAAGTTCACGAGGTCACGGAACCCGCAAGTTGATCACCAAAACATACATCAAGTGAATGACGTGATATCCCATTGTCACCACAGATAAGCACATGCAAGACATACATCAAGTGTTCTCAAATCCTTAAAGACTCAATCCGATAAGATAACTTCAAAGGAAAAACTCAATCCATTACAAGAGAGTAGAGGGGGAGAAACATCATAAGATCCAACTATAATAGCAAAGCTCGTGATACATCAAGATCGTATCACCTCAAGAATACGAGAGAGAGAGAGAGAGAGAGATCAAACACATAGCTACTGGTACATACCCTCAGGCCTGAGGGTGAACTACTCCCTCCTCGTCATGGAGAGCGCCGGGATGATGAAGATGGCCACCGGTGAGGGATCCCCCTCCGGCAGGGTGCCGGAACAGGGTCCCGATTGGTTTTTGGTGGCTACACAGGCTTGTGGCGGTGGAACTCCCGATCTCTTTTGTTCCCCGATGTTTTTAGGGTATATGGATATATATATATAGGCGAAAGAAGTCGGTAAGGGGAGCCACGAGGGGCCCACGTGGGTGGGGGCCCGCCTAGGGGGCAGGCGTGCCTCCCTGCCTCGTGGCCACCTCGAAGCTTCCCTGACTTCAACTCCAAGTCTCCTGGATCACGTTCGTTCCAAAAATCACGCTCCCGAAGGTTTCATTCCGTTTGGACTCCGTTTGATATTCCTTTTCTGCGAAACACTAAAACAAGGGAAAACAGAAACTCGCACTGGGCTCTGGGCTAATAGGTTAGTCCCAAAAGTAATATAAAAGTGCATAGTAAAGCCCATTAAACATCCAAGATGGATAATATAATAGCATGAATACTTCATAAATTATAGATACGTTGGAGACGTATCAGCATCCCCAAGCTTAATTCCTGCTCGTCCTCGAGTAGGTAAATGATAAAAGAAATAATTTATGAAGTGTGAATGCTAGCAGGTGCACAAGTTTGATCAATGATAATTTCAATCACCTTTTCTAGCATCATTATATATCATAACAGTAGCTCAACTCATAGAACTTTTCATGATCAAGTAACAAGCTATTCACATGTTAAAGTATAGATCATAAACTTTCTTGAAAACTAACAAACTATGTTCTCAGTCATCAAACAATTGCAATTCATCTTATTTTCAGGAAGAGTCTATGTCAGATCTTTGATTCAGCAAACTTCACATACTCAACTATCATTTAGTATTCCATGATTGCTACCACTCAAAGCATATTTTTAGAACAAATAGTATTCATCGAACACCGAGAAAGATAGGGGCTTAATGTTTCACCTCCCAACCTTTTACCTCAAGGGTAATGTCAACAGTAATAATTCAAGCTCAAATATATTTGAATGGCCATATATGCTTAGATCTTTCCATCACATGATGCTTGCCAACTAAAGAGTAGGTTGGAATGAGAAGGAATACTACTGACTCTTGCATAAAAGTAAAAGATAGGCCCTTCGCAGAGGGAAGCAGGGATTTGCAGAGGTGCCAGAGCTCGAAGCAAAAACAGAGATGAAAATAATTTTGAGAGGTATGCTTTCATTGTCAACATAACGACCAAGAGTTCCCAATATCTTCCATACTAGATACATTATAGGTGGTTCCCACACAGAAAGGTAAAGTTTTTACTCCCCCTCCACCAACGTTCACACACCATGGCTTGTCCGAAACAACGGGTGCCGTCAAACTATCAACATTCCGGGGGGAGTTTTGTTTAAATTATTTGTGAATTTGTTTTTGATCTTTTGATCATAGGACTGGGCATCCCAGTTACCAACCATTTTCTTGTGAATGATGAGCGGAGTCCACTCATCGTGAGAATAACCCACCTAGCATGGAAGATAGCGACAGCCCCTAGTCGCTACATGAGCGATTCGGGCATACAAAACAGATTATTATTTGAAGGTTTAGAGTTTGGCACATGCAAATTTACTTGGAACGGCAGGTAAATACCGCATATAGGTAGATATGGTGGACACTCATGGAAGAAACTTGGTTCAAGGAATTTGGATGCACAAGCAGTATTCCCGCTTAGTACAGATATTTTGGCTAGCAAAGGATTCTAAATAGCAAGCACCACATGTTAGAGGATCCATAACAATATAACTTCTGTACAAATATACCCAAGCATAACTCATTATTTTGTCTTCCTTGTCCAACTTCAACTAATTTGCTCAAGTTTGAAAATAATTAATGGGGCTCACAATCATAGAAGATGTCCAAGATAGTATATTTACATGTGAAATCTCTCTTCCTTCAATATTCTTTCATGAATTGTTCAAGTGACCAATACAATGTTTGCTAACCTTCAATAATTTTACCACCTCTACTTCTTATATGTGAAGTCATTACTCCCCATGGGATAAGAATGTGAAACATATATAATTTCAGATTTATGATATTCAAATCATTCAACTATTTACTCATAGGATATAAGTGAAGCACACGAGTAAATGACAAACTACTCCAAAAAGATATAAGTGAAGATCAATGAGTAGTTAAATAATTATGTAGCTATGTGAAGACTCTCTAACATTTAAGAATTTCAGATCTTGGTATTTTATTCAAACAGCAAGCAAAACAAAATAAAATAAAATGACGCTCCAAGCAAAACACATATCATGTGGTGAATAAAAATATAGCTCCAAGTAAAGTTACCGATGAACGAAGACGAAAGAGGGGGTGCCATCCGGGGCATCCCCAAGCTTAGGCTCTTGTTTGTCCTTGAATATTACCTTGGGGTGCCTTGGGCATCCCCAAGCGTAGGCTCTTGCCACTCCTTATTCCGTAGTCCATCGAATCTTTACCCAAAACTTGAAAACTTCACAACACAAAACTTAACAGAAAATCTCGTCAGCTCCGTTAGTATAACAAAATAAATCACCACTTAGGTACTGTTGTGAAATCATTCTAAATTCGTATTGGTGTAATATCTACTGTATTTCAACTTCTCTATGGTTCATACCTTCCGATACTACTCATAGGTTAATCAAAATAAGCGAACAACACAATGAAAACAGAATCTGTCAAAAACAGAACAGTCTGTAGTAATCTGTATCAAACGTATACTTCTGGAACTCCAAAAATTCTAAAATAAATTGGTGGGCCTGAGGAATTTATATATTAATCATCTTCAAAAAAGAATCAACCTAAAATCACTCTCCAGTAAAAAATGGCAGCTAATCTCGTGAGCGCTAAAGTTTCTGTTTTTTTACAGCATGATCATAAAGACTTCACCCAAGTCTTCCCAAAGGTTCTACTTGGCACAAACACTAATTAAAACATAAAACCACATCTAACCAGAGGCTATATAGATTATTTATTCCTAAACATACCCAAAAATCAAAGAACTAAAATAAAATTGGGTTGCCTCCCAACAAGCGCTAACGTTTAACGCCCCTAGCTAGGCATGATGATTACAATGATGCTCACATAAAAGATAAGAATTGAAACATAAAGAGAGCATCATGAAGAATATGACTAGCACATTTAAGTCTAACCCACTTCCTATGCATAGGGATTTTGTGAGCAAACAACTTATGGGAACATGAAACAACTAGCATAGGAAAGCAAAACAAGCATAGCTTCAAGATTTTCAACACATAGAGAGGAAACTTGATATTATTGCAATATGTAGAAGCATATGATCCTCTCTCATAATAATTTTCAGTAGCATCATGAATGAATTCAACCATATAACCAGCACATAAAGATCTACTTGCATAGAAATTTTACTACTCTCCACATAATCAAAATTCTTCTCATGAATAATAGTGGGAGCAAACTCAACAAAATAATTATCATGTGAGGCATAATCCAATTGAAAATTAAAATCATGATGACAATTTTCATGGTTATGTTTATTCTTTATAGCATACGTGTCATCACAATAATCATGATAAATGGGAGGCATGCTTTCATCACAATAAATTTGCTCATCAAAACTTGGGGGACTAAACATATCATCTTCATCAAACATAGCATCCCCAAGCTTGTGGCTTTGCATATCATTGGCATCATGGGTATTCAAAGAATTCATACTAACAACATTGCAATCATGCTCATCATTCACATATTTTATGCCAAGCATTCTATGCAATTCTTCTTCTAGTACTTGAGCACAATTTTCCTTCCCATCATTTTCACGAAAGACATTAAAAAGAAGAAGCATATGAGGCACCCTTAATTCCTTTTTTTGTAGTTTTCTTTTATAAACTTAACTAGTGATAAAACAAGAAACAAAAAGATTCGATTGCAAGATCTAAAGAAATACCTTCAAGCACTCACCTCCCCGCCAACGGCGCCAGAAAAGAGCTTGATGTCTACTACACAACCTTCTTCTTGTAGACGTTGTTGGGCCTCAAAATGCAGAGGTTTGTAGGACAGTATCAAATTTCCCTCAAGTGGATGACCTAAGGTTTATCAATCCGTGGGAGGCGTAGGATGAAGATGGTCTCTCTCAAACAACCCTGCAACCAAATAACAAAGAGTCTCTTGTGTCCCCAACACACCCAATACAATGGTATATTGTATAGGTGCACTAGTTCGGCGAAGAGATGGTGATACAAGTGCAATATGGATGGTAGATATAGGTTTTTGTAATCTGAAATTATAAAAACAGCAAGGTAACTAAACATAAAATTGAGCGTAAACGGTATTGTAATGCTTTGAAACAAGGCCTAAGGTTCATACTTTCACTAGTGCAAGTTCTCTCAACAATAATAACATAATTGGATCATATAACTATCCTTCAACATGCAGCAAAGAGTCACTCCAAAGTCACTAATAGCGGAAAACAAACAAAGAGATTATGGTAGGGTACGAAACCACCTCAAAGTTATCCTTTCTGATCGATCTATTCAAGAGTCCGTAGTAAAATAACACGAAGCTATTCTTTCTGTTCAATCTATCATAGAGTTCGTACTAGAATAACACCTTAAGACACAAATCAACCAAAACCATAATGTCACCTGGATACTCCAATGTCACCTCAATATCCGTGGGTATGATTATATGATATGCATCACACAATCTCAGATTCCTCTATTCAACCAACACAAAGAACTTCAAAGAGTTCCCCAAAGTTTCTACTGGAGAGTCAAGACGAAAACGTGTGCCAACCCCTATGCATAAGTTCACGAGGTCACGGAACCCGCAAGTTGATCACCAAAACATACATCAAGTGAATCACGTGATATCCCATTGTCACCACAGATAAGCTCATGCAAGACATACATCAAGTGTTCTCAAATCCTTAAAGACTCAATCCGATAAGATAACTTCAAAGGGAAAACTCAATCCATTACAAGAGAGTAGAGGGGGAGAAACATCATAAGATCCAACTATAATAGCAAAGCTCGCAATACATCAAGATCGTATCACCTCAAGAACACGAGAGAGAGAGAGATCAAACACATAGCTACAGGTACATACCCTCAGCCCCGAGGGTTAACTACTCCCTCCTCGTCATGGAGAGCGCTGGGATGATGAAGATGGTCATCGGTGAGGGATCCCCCCTCTGGCAGGGTGCCGGAACAGGGTCCCGATTGGTTTTTGGTGGCTACAGAGGCTTGCGGCGGCGGAACTCCTGATCTCTTCTGTTCCTCGATGTTTTTAGGGTATATGGATATATATAGGCGAAAGAAGTCGGTAAGGGGAGCCACGAGGGGCCCATGAGGGTGGGGGCGCGCCCAGGTGGGCAGGCGCGCCTCCCTGCCTCGTGGCCACCTCGAAGCTTCCCTGACTTCAACTCCAAGTCTCCTGGATCACGTTCGTTTCAAAAATCACGCTCCCGAAGGTTTCATTCCGTTTGGACTCCGTTTGATATTCCTTTTCTGCGAAACACTGAAACAAGGAAAAAAACAGAAACTGGCACTGGGCTCTGGATTAATAGGTTAGTCCCAAAAATAATATAAAAGTGCATAGTAAAGCCCATTAAACATCCAAGATGGATAATATAATAGCATGAATACTTCATAAATTATAGATACATTGGAGACGTATCAATGCTCATATTGGCTCCTACATATTCTACGAAGATCTTTATCGGTCAAACCGCATAACAACATACGTTGTTCCCTTTTGTCATCGGTATGTTACTTGCCCGAGATTCGATCGTCGATATCTCAGTACCTAGTTCAATCTCGTTACTGGCAAGTCTCTTTACTCGTTCCATAATGCATCATCCCGCAACTAACTCATTAGTCACATTGCTTACAAGGCTTATATTGATGTGCATTACCGAGAGGGCCCAGAGATACCTCTCCGACAATCGGAGTGACAAATCCTAATCTCGATCTATGCCAACTCAACAAGTACCATCGGAGACACCTGTAGAGCACCTTTATAATCACCCAGTTACGTTGTGACGTTTGGTAGCACACAAAGTGTTCCTCCAATATTTGGGAGTTGCATAATCTCATAGTCATAGGGACATGTATAAGTCATGAACAAAGCAATAGCAATATACTAAACGGTCAAATGCTAAGCTAACGGAATGGGTCAAGTCAATCACATCATTCTCTAATGATGTGATCCCGTTAATCAAATGACAACTCATGTCTATGGTTAGGAAACATAACCATCTTTGATTCAACGAGCTAGTCAAGTAGAGGCATACTAGTGACACTCTGTTTGTCTATGTATTCACACATGTACTAAGTTTCCGATTAATACAATTCTAGCATGAATAATAAACATTTACCATGATATAAGGAAATATAAGTAACAACTTTATTATTCCCTCTAGGGCATATTTCCTTCAGTCTCCAACTTGCACTAGAGTCAATCATCTAGATTACACAGTAATGATTCTAACACCCATGGAGTCTTGGTGCTGATCATGTTTTGCTCGTGAGAGAGGCTTAGTCAACGGGTCTACAACATTCAGATCCGTATGTATCTTGTAAATCTCTATGTCTCCCTCCTTGACTTGATCGCGGATGGAATTGAAGCGTCTCTTGATGTGCTTGGTTCTCTTGTGAAATCTGGATTCCTTTGCCAAGACAATTGCACCAGTATTGTCACAAAAGATTTTCATTGCACCCGATGCACTAGGTATGACACCTAGATTGGATATGAACTCCTTCATTTGCTGCTTCCGAAGCAGCTATGTACTCCGCTTCACACGTAGATCCCGCCACGATGCTTTGCTTAGAACTGCACCAACTGACAGCTCCACCGTTCAATATAAACATGTATCCTGTTTGTGACTTAGATTCATCCGGATTAGTGTCAAAGCTTGCATCGACGTAACCATTTACGACGAGCTCTTTGTCACCTCCATAAATGAGAAACATATCCTTAGTCCTTTCCAGGTATTTCAGGATGTTCTTGACCGCTGTCCAGTGATCCACTCCTTGATTACTTTGGTACCTCCCTGCTGAACTAATAGTAAGGCACACATCAGGTCTGGTACACAGCATTGCATACATGATAGAGCCTATGGATGAAGCATAGGGAACACCTTTCATTTTCTCTCTATCTTCCGCAGTGGTCGGGCATTGAGTCTGACTCAACTTCACACCTTGTAACACAAGCAAGAACCCTTTCTTTGCTTGATCCATTTTGAACTTCTTCAAAACTTTGTCAAGGTATGTGCTCTGTGAAAGTCCAATTAAGCGTCTTGATCTATCTCTATAGATCTTAATGCCCAATATATAAGCAGCTTCACCGAGGTCTTTCATTGAAAAACTCTTATTCAAGTATCCTTTTATGCTATCCAGAAATTATATATCATTTCCAATCAATAATATGTCATCCACATATAATATTAGAAATGCTACAGAGCTCCCACTCACTTTCTTGTAAATACGGGCTTCTCCAAAAGTCTGTATAAAACCATATGCTTTGATCACACTATCAAAACGTTTATTCCAACTCTGAGATGCTTGCACCAGTCCATAAATGGATCGATGGAGCTTGCACACTTTGTTAGCACCCTTTGGATCGATAAAACCTTCAAGTTGCATCATATACAACTCTTCTTCCAGAAATCCATTCAGGAATGCAGTCTTTACATCCATTTGCCAAATTTCATAATCATAAAATGCAGCAATTGCTAACATGATTCGGACGGACTTAAGCATCGCAACGGGTGAGAAAGTCTCATCGTAGTCAACTCCTTGAACTTCTCGAAAACCTTTCGTAACAAGTCGAGCTTTGTAGATAGTAACATTACCGTCAGCGTCAGTCTTCTTCTTGAAGATCCATTTATTCTCGATGGCTTGCCGATCATCGGGCAAGTCAACTAAAGTCCACACTTTGTTCTCATAATGGATCCCGTCTTAGATTTCATGGCCTCAAGCCATTTCGCGGAATCTGAGCTCATCATCGCTTCCTCATAGTTCGTAGGTTCGTCATGGTCTAGCAACATGACCTCGAGAACAGGATTACCGTACCACTCTGGTGCGGATCTTACTCTGGTTGACCTACGAGGTTCGGTAGTAACTTGACCTGAAGTTACATGATCATCATCATTAGCTTCCTCACTAATTGGTGTAGCAGTCACAGGAACAGATTGCTGTGATGAACTACTTTCCAATAAGGGAGCAGGTACAGTTAACTCATCAAGTTCTACTTTCCTCCCACTCACTTTTTTCGAGAGAAACTCCTTCTCTAGAAAGGATACATTCTTAGCAACTAATGTCTTGCCTTCGGATCTGTGATAGAAGGTGTGCCCAACAGTCTCTTTTGGGTATCCTATGAAGACACATTTCTCCGATTTGGGTTCGAGCTTAACAGGTTGAAGCTTTTTCACATAGGCATCGCGGCCCCAAACTTTAAGGAACGACAACTTTGGTTTCTTGCCAAACCATAGTTAATAAGGTGTCGTGTCAACGGATTTAGATGGTGCCCTATTTAACGTGAATGCAGTCGTCTCTAAAGCATAACCCCAAAATGATAGCGGTAAATCAGTAAGAGACATCATAGATCGCACCATATCCAGTAAAGTACGATTACGACGTTTGGACACACCATTACGCTGTGGTGTTCTGGGTCGCGTGAGTTGCGAAACTATTCCGCATTGTTTCAAATGAAGACCAAACTCGTAACTCAAATATTCTCCTCCATGATCAGATCATAGAAACTTTATTTTCTTGTTACAATGATTTTCCACCTCACTCTGAAATTCTTTGAACTTTTCAAATGTTTCAGACTTATGCTTCATCAAGTAGATATATCCATATCTGCTCAAATCATCTGTGAAGGTGAGAAAATAACGATACCTGCCGCGAGCCTCAACATTCATTGGACCACATACATCAGTATGTATGATTTCCAACAAATTTTTTGCTCACTCCATTGTTCCGGAGAATGGAGTTTTAGTCATCTTGCCCATGAGGCATGGTTCGCAAGTACCAAGTGATTCATAATCAAGTGACTCCAAAAGTCCATCAGAATGGAGTTTGTTCATGCGCTTTACACCAATATGACCCAAACGGTAGTGCCACAAATAAGTTGCACTATCATTATCAACTCTGCATCTTTTGGCTTCAATATTATGAATATGTGTATCACTACTATCGAGATTCAATAAAAATAGACCACTCTTCAAGGGTGCATGACCATAAAAGATATTACTCATATAAATAGAACAACCATTATTCTCATATTTAAATGAATAACCGTCTCGCATCAAACAAGATCCAGATATAATGTTCATGCTCAACGCTGGCACCAAATAACAATTATTTAGGTCTAAAACTAATCCCAAAGGTAGATGTGGAGGTAGCGTGCCGACCGCGATCACATCGACTTTGGAACCATTTCCCACGCGCATCATCACCTCGTCCTTAGCCGATCTTCGCTTAATCTGTAGTCCCTATTTCGAGTTGCAAATACTAGCAACAGAACCAGTATCAAATACCCAGGTGCTACTGCGAGCATTAGTAAGGTACACATCAATAACATGTATATCACATATACCTTTGTTTACCTTGCCATCCTTCTTATCCGCCAAATACTTGCGGCAGTTCCACTTCTAGTGACCAGTTCCTTTGCAGTAGAAGCACTCAGTCTTAGGCTTACGTCCAGACTTGGGCTTCTTCACTTGAGCAGCAACTTGCTTGCTGTTCTACTTGAAGTTCCCCTTCTTCCCTTTACCCTTTTCCTTTAAACTGGTGGTCCTGTTGACCATCAACACTTGATGCTCCTTCTTGATTTCTAACTCCGCAGCCTTTAGCATCGCGAAGATCTCAGGAATTGTCATATCCATCCCTTGCATGTTATAGTTCATCACGAAGCTCTTGTAGCTTGGTGGCAGTGATTGAAGAATAATGTCAATGACACTATCATCAGGAAGATTAACTCCCGGTTGAATCAAGTGATTATTATACCCAGACATTTTGAGTATATGTTCACTGACAGAACTATTCTCCTCCATCTTGCAGCTGTAGAACTTATTGGAGACTTCATATCTCTCAATCCGGGCATTTGCTTGAAATATTAACCTCAACTTCTGGAACATCTCATATGCTCCATGACGTTCAAAACGTCGTTGAAGTCCCGGTTCTAAGCCGTAAAGCATGGCACACTGAACTATCGAGTAGTCATCAGCTTTGCTCTGCCAGACGTTCATAACATCTGGCGTTGCTCCTGCAGCGGGTTTGGCACCTAGCGGTGCTTCCAGGACGTAATTCTTGTGTGTAGCAATGAGGATAATCCTCGAGTTATGGACCCAGTCCGTGTAGTTGCTACCATCATCTTTCAACTTACCTTTCTCTAGGAACGCATTAAAATTCAACGGAACAACAGCATGGGCCATCTATCTACAACAACATAGACATAGTTGCTACCATCATCTTTCAACTTAGCTTTCTCTAGGAACGCATTGAAATTCAACGGAACAACAGCATGGGCCATCTATCTACAACAACATAGACATGCAAAATACTATCAGGTACTAAGTTCATGATAAATTAAAGTTCAATTAATCAAATTACTTAAGAACTCCCACTTAGATAGACATCCCTCTAATCATCTAAGTGATCACGTGATCCATATCAACTAAACCATGTCCGATCATCACGTGAGATGGAGTAGTTTTCAATGGTGAACATAACTATGTTGATCATATCTACTATATGATTCATGCTCGACCTTTCGGTCTCAGTGTTCCGAGGCCATATCTGCATATGCTAGGCTCGTCAAGTTTAACCCGAGTATTCTGCGTGTGCAAAACTGGCTTGCACCCGTTGTATGTGAACGTAGAGCTTATCACACCCGATCATCATGTGGTGTCTCGGCACGAAGAACTTTCGCAACGGTGCATACTCAGGGAGAACACTTGTACCTTGAAATTTAGTGAGAGATCATCTTATAATGGTACCGCCGTACTAAGCAAAATAAGATGCATAAAGGATAAACATCACATGCAATCAATATAAGTGATATGATATGGCCATCATCATCTTGTGCCTTTGATCTCCATCTCCAAAGCACCGTCATGATCACCATCGTCACCGGCGCGACACCTTGATCTCCATCGTAGCATCGTTGTCGTCTCGCCAACTATTGCTTCTACGACTATCGCTACCGCTTAGTGATAAAGTAAAGCAATTACATGGCGATTGCATTTCATACAATAAAGCGACAACCATATGGCTCCTGCCAGTTGCCGATAACTCCGTTACAAAACATGATCATCTCATACAATAAAATTTAGCATCATGTCTTGACCATATCACATCACAACATGCCCTGTAAAAACAAGTTAGACGTCCTCTACTCTGTTGTTGCAAGTTTTACTTGGCTGCTACGGGCTGAGCAAGAACCGTTCTTACCTACGCATCAAAACCACCACGATATTTCGTCAAGTATGTGCTATTTTAACCTTCATAAGGACCGGGCGTAGCCACACACAATTCAACTAAAGTTGGAGAAACTGACACCTGCCAGCCACCTGTGTGCGAAGCACGTCGGTAGAACCAGTCTCGCGTAAGCGTACGCGTAATGTCGGTCCAGGCCGCTTCATCCAACAATAGCGCTGAATCAAAGTATGACATGTTGGTAAGCAGTATGACTTGTATAGACCACAACTCACTAGTTTTCTACTCGTGCATATAACATCTACGCATCAACCTGGCTCTGATACCACTGTTGGGGAATGTAGTAATTTCAAAAAAAAATCTACGCACACGCAAGATCATGGTGATGCATAGCAACAAGAGGGGAGAGTGTTGTCCATGTACCCTCGTAGACCAAAAGCAGAAGCGTTATGACAACGCGGTTGATGTAGTCGTACGTCTTCACGATCGACCGATCCTAGTAACGAACGTACGGCACCTCCGCGATCTGCACACGTTCAGCTCGGTGACGTCCCACGAACTCATGATCCAGTAGAGCTTCGTCAGCACGACGGCGTGATGTAGTGATGATGAAGCTACCAGCACAGGGCTTCGCCTAAGCACTACGATGATATGACCGAGGTGGATTATGGTGGAGGGGGGCACCACACATGGCTTGGAACAATCAACTTGTGTGTTCTAGGGTGCCCCCTGCCCCCATATATAAAGGATCAAGGGGGGGCGGCTGGCCTTGGGGCGCGCCAAGGAGAGGGGGGAGTCCTCCTCCTAGTGGGAGTAGGAGTCCCCTTTCCTAGTCCAACTAGGAAGGAGGAAGGGGAAAGGAAGGAGAGGGAGAGAGGAGGAAAGAGGGGGCGCCGCCCCCCTCCTTGTCCAATTCGGACTCCCGGGGGGTGCAGCCAGCTCTAGGCCCTCTCCTCTCTCTCCCACAAGGCCCATGTTGGCCCACTATATCCCCCGGGGGTTCTGATAACCCCCCGGCACTCCGATAAATATCCGGTGACCCCCGGAACTCATCCGGTGTCCGAATATAGTCGTCCAATATATCAATCTTTATGTCTCGACCATTTCGAGACTCATTGTCATGTCCGTGATCACATCCAGGACTCCGAACTATCCTTGGTACATCAAAACACATAAACTCATAATACCGATCGTCACCGAACGTTAAGCGTGCGGACCCTATGGGTTCGAGAACTATGTAGACATGACCGAGACATGTCTCCGGTCAATAACCAATAGCGGAACCTAGATGCTCATATTGGCTCCTACATATTCTACGAAGATCTTTATCGGTAAAACCGCATAACAACATACGTTGTTGCCTTTTGTCATCGGTATGTTACTTGCCCGAGATTCGATCGTCCGTATCTCAACACCTAGTTAAATCTCGTTACCAGCAAGTCTCTTTACTCGTTCCGTAATGCATCATCCCACAACTAACTCATTAGTCACATTGCTTGCAAGGCTTATATTGATGTGCATTACCGAGAGGGCCCACAGATACCTCTCCGACAAACGGAGTGCCAAATCCTAATCTCGATCTATGCCAACTCAACAATTACCATCGGAGACAGCTGTAGAGCACCTTTATAATCACCCAGTTACGTTGTGACGTTTGGTAGCACACAAAGTGTTCCTCCGATATTCGACCGAGAAGAGAGGTCGAGCTAACACAAGGGTGACAAGTACTCGCCTTGAGCTCGACAACAAATATCGTGAGGCAAAAGGAATGTTGCATATGCCACATTGTTGAGGTTCGTCAAACGACTTTACGCCCACATGGGAGTTCGCACGTTCTGCTAGGAGCCGCTACCAACTATCGACTCTGGTCGTGTCCATGTGTACGTGAACCTATAGGGTCGCACACTTAAGGGGCTGCAGCCCATTCGGATTGGATCTGAGTAAAAAATGGATGTGGACTCCTAGTGGGCTCAAGTGTTGAGCCCACCTCGGAGGTCTATATAAAGGGGAGTGGGCACACCACTTAGGGTTGATCGGATTGAACCCTGGTCAGCCACAGCCACTCCCCATGCCCATGCCGCGCGACCGGACCTAGCAGTCCGTCGTTCGTCGCTGCTCCCCGTACGTGTGGATACCTTGGAGGCATCGCATCTGCGGTGCTTGGACGAATCGTTCGACGGAACCGCGAGGTGCCGTTCGCGGGAGATCACCGTTCACGGGTCTTCGCTGTTTGCGGGAGATAGGCAACGCGAGGAGGAGACGGCCCGGGAGATCAGCTACACGCATCACCAACTCTACTTCCGCTGTGGTGACTGCGCGTCTAGTGGTAAACCTGACCCCGTGATCTATTTCCAGCAGCATGATCTTGGGTGCGTGATAGAAAATTTTATTTGGCGCTAGCGTAGCGTACCGCGTGTTCCAATAGTGGTATCAGAGCCTCCGCTGTGTGGTAATAGATTCGATGATATGCATATGAGATATGTAGATCGGTTCAGGTGCGGGTCGATGAGATCGGTCGCGCATGTCAGTGTTGAAGGTTGGTTTCGTGATCTTGTTTCCGTGATCGTGATGCAGAGGTCGTGACACGACTTACCCCTACCGGTCGGTTGTCCGCCATCGGGGTAGATAGTGGAACGTAAATCCGGATGCAGCATGCGAAGATCAATGAGATTGATCGAATTGGAACATAGATCAACACCTTGGAAATGTGATTTCCGCGGTGCTGAAATCTGTTGGAGCGGTCTCGGTAAAACAACTGTAACTTTTGCATACGAACTCCGATTTTGCTCCACGACCTGTCAAACTGAAGCTAACGAAAAGTTGGATTAGCAGCAAAATTCTGAAACGGGATTTCGGCGCTTCTGGCTAGGCCAAAATCCGCTTGGAAGATAGAGTTTCAGGAGGTTTTATCTTCGGCGGTAGAACGTCTGACTCGTTTTTGCAAGGAATGACTGTGATTTGGTATAGCCCATGTATGTTGCTTGTATATTATTGTTTCATGACCTGCGTGTCATGAGTGCGGCAACCGGCAGGAGCCATATGGTTGTCCCATTATTGTATTAATGACCTGCGTGTCAACATGAGAAGCCATGTAATGTAATTTACTTTCAGCAGCTATTAGTTTTTAATAGCATAGTATCTTATGTAACACTTGGCGGTTGACACCATGTCGTGGAGATGGAGATCACCACGAGGACAACCATGCATGGGCAGACTGCGCACATGGAGATGGAGATCACCACGCGCTGTGAAAAGGGGCTATACCATATCACACATACATAAACTGCCTGTGAAAGTTTATACCTTTTTATGCACCCTTCCTTTTGCATGGTAGTTGTTTTAAGTAAGGTGATCCCTCAAAGAATGCCAAGTACAAATGCCTCCCCAATTGCTGCACCTTCACATGTCAAGTATATTTAGTGGCGGGCCTATGAAATTAGGGTGCCACTAGATCTCCTTGAAGTGTTGGGTTTGTGTCGGACACTTACACGCGGATCATTGGTTGACTTGTCGTGGCTATCAAAACAGTTTTGGGCTACGAGGCATAGTAGTTGGCGAGGCATGAGATGTCCCCAACAACAAGAGTCGTATGGAGATACGATTAGCAAGAGTTGCTTCCCAAGTGATCTTGTCCTCTAGCGGTGATGCAAAAGCTCACTAGTTGACATTTTGATCTTGGATCTTGAATCACTAAGTATCAACCGAGGGATGTTGATTTTAGTGGGAGTAATTATCTTATGAATTACTCTTCATGTATTCATATTAGTGGGAGTTGCTTACCGAGTGTTTTGCATATTTCTGTTGTAGATCAATGGCACCACCTGCTCAAGTTACCCCTTTTGCGTTGAAGTCAATCCTGGAAAAAGATAAATTGAACGGAACAAACTTTACCACCTAGTATAGAAACCTGAGAATTGTTCTTAGGCATGAGAAAAAGGAACAAGTTCTAGAGAATCCGCTTCCAGAGGAACCTGCCGATAATGCTAATGCCACAGCCAGAAATGCCTACCAGAAACTCGTTGATGAATCAAACGAGATCAGCTGTCTCATGTTGGCTTCTAAGGAGCCCGATCTGCAGCAGCAGTTCGAAAATATTGAGGCCTTCGATATGATCGAGAACCTTAAGAGCATATTTCAAATGCAGGCTAGGACTGAAAGGTTCAACGTTTGGTGATCCTTGATGGATTGTAAGCTGAAAGAGGGTGATCCACTGAGCCCGCATGTGATCAAGATGATCGGGTACATGCAAGCTCTGGATAGGCTGGGCTTCCCACTTGGGGATGAGTTGTCCACAGATACAATTCTGGGTTCTCTTCCGGACAGCTATGGGCCGTTCATCTCGAACTACCATATGGATGGGATGGAAAAGAAGCTCACTGAATTGCATGGGATGCTCAAAGTGGCAGACCAGGATATCAAGAAAGGTACACATCGTCAAGTGTTGATGGTGCAGAACTCGGCTAAGTTCAAGAAGAGCTGGTCCAAGAAAAAGGCTAAGGCAAAGGGCAAAGAGAAGGAGGCAACTCCAACTGCAACCGATGCGCCTAAGTCAGGGATGGCTTCGGGGAGTATTTTCTTTCATTGCAAGGAACCCGGACACTGGAAAAGGAACTGTAGCAAGTGGCTTGCCGAGAAGGGCAAGAAGACTGGAAGTATGACTTCTTCTTCAGGTACACTTGTTGTATATGTTATAGACATTTGTCTTGCTGATGTTTCTAGTAGCTCTTGGGTATATGATACTGGATCCGTTGTTCACATATGCAACTCGATGCAGGGGCTAAGCAGAACTAGGAATGTCGCAAGAGGAGAAGTTGACATTCGCGTCGGGAATAAAGCAAGAGTTGATGCATTGGCCGTCGGCACTATGCAACTTAATTTACCTTCAGGATTTGTAATGGAACTTGATAATTGATGAGACATGGTTATGAATTCAGTATTAAGGACAATGGTTGTTCTATTTACTTGAATAATATGTTTCATGGCTTTGCACCCGTTGTAAATGGGTTATTTATCCTAGATCTTGAAGGTGAATCAGTCTATAACATAAATGTCAAGAGGCATAAGCTTAATGAGATAAATCCGACTTACATCTGGCATTGTCGACTAGGACACATTAGTCAAAAGCGCATGAAGAAGCTCCATGATGATGGAATTCTAACTTCGTCTGAGTTTGAATCATTCGAGACATTCGAGTCTTGCCTACTCGAAAAGATGACTAAGACTCCTTTTGCAAAGAGTTGCGAGAGGGCGTCCGAGTTGTTGGAACTTATACATAGTGATGTATGTGGACCAATGAGCACGGCAGCCAGAGGTGGTTTCCAATACTTCGTGACTTTCACCGACGACTTGAGTAGATATGGATATGTCTACTTGATGAGGCACAAGTCAGGAACTTTTGAAAAGTTCAGGGAGTTTCAGAACGAAGTGGAAAATCAACTCGGCAAGAAAATCAAACTTCTACGATCTGATCGTGGCGGTGAGTATATGAGCCAGGAGTTTGATGATCATCTGAAGAATCGTGGAATAGTTCCACAACTGACTCCTCCGGGTACGCCATAGAGAAATGGTGTGTCAGAACGGAGGAATCGGACCCTGTTGGACATGGTCCGATCGATGATGAGTCAGTCGGATTTACCCTTGTCATTTTGGGGATACGCTCTAGAAACTGCAGCTTTCACACTAAACAGGGTACCATCTAAGTCCGTAGATAAGACAGCATATGAGATATGGACTGGGAAGAGTCACAGTTTGTCTTTTCTGAAAATTTGGGGATGTGAAGCATATGTCAAGCGACTCCAGTCGGATAAGCTCACACCCAAATCGGACAAGTGCATATTCGTGGGATATCCAAGGGAAACCTTGGGATATTACTTCTACAAACGTGAAGAGGGCAAAGTGTTTGTCGCTCGACATGGAGTTTTCCTTGAGAAAGGGTTTCTCAATCGGAAGGCTAGTGGGAGGACGGTACGACTAGAAGACATTCGAGAACCACACGGGGACGTTCCGGTAGGTGATACAGTCACACCGGAGTTAGTCAGGGAACCCGTAGTGGAGTCGACACCGGTTCCACGGAGGTCGGAAAGGTTACACAATTTGCATGACTGCAATGTGTTATTCTTGGAGAACAACGAGCCGACTACGTATGCGGAAGCGATGGAGAGCCCTGATTCCGAGTTATGGCTTGAGGCCATGAGATCCGAATTAAAGTCCATGGATGACAATCAAGTTTGGAACTTGGTTGATCTGCCAGATGGCGTTCGAGCCATTGAGTGCAAGTGGATCTTTAAGAAGAAAACTGATATGGACGGAAATGTCACAGTCCATAAGGCTCGACTTGTTGCTAAAGGTTATCGACAAGTTCAAGGAGTTGACTACTATGAGACTTACTCACCGGTAGCGATGCCTAAATCAATTCGGATCATTCTTGCTATAGCGGCATATTTCAACTATGAAATATGGCAGATGGATGTCAAAACGGCTTTCCTTAATGGAAATTTAACCGAGGATGTGTATATGACACAACCCGAGGGTTTTGTCGATCCAAAGAAGTCTAGCATGGTATGCAAGCTTCAGAGATCCATTTATGGATTAAGGCAAGCATATCGGAATTTGAACATTCGTTTTAATGAAGCTGTCAAAGAGTTTGGCTTCATCAAGAATGACTGTGATCATTGTGTATTCAAGAAGGTCAGTGGGAGCTCAGTCGCATTTCTGATCTTATATGTGGATGACATATTATTGATTGGAAATGATGTTCAAATGCTTGAATCTGTCAAGGACTCATTGAAAAATAGTTTTTGTATGAAGGACTTGGGAGAAGCAGCTTACATTTTGGGAATCAAGATCTATAGAGATAGATCGAGAAGGCTTATTGGATTAAGCCAGAGTGCGTATATTGACAAGGTGTTGAAGCGGTTCAACATGCAAGATGCCAAGAAAGGTTTCTTGCCCATGTCACAAGGCATTAGTCTTAGCAAGACTCAGAGTCCTACGACTCCTGATGAGCGAAGACGCGTGGATGGGATTCCGTATGCTTCGGTTGTTGGGTCCATCATCTATGCTATGGTATGTACTCGTCCCGATGTTAGTTTTGCTCTTAGCGCGGTGGGCAGATACCAGGTTGATCCAGGGGAGAGTCACTGGACAGCGGTTAAGAATATCCTTAAGTACTTGAGAAGGACTAAGGATATGTTCCTGGTTTATGGAGGTGAGGATGAGCTCGTTGTAAATAGTTACACCGATGCTAGTTTCCAAACAGATAGGGATGATAGTCGATCGCAATCTGGGTTTGTGTTCATTCTGAATGGAGGAGCTCCAAGCAAGATACGGTAGCTGATTCTACAACACAGGCCGAGTACATTGCAGCTTCTGAAGCTGCAAAAAAGAAGGTGTTTGGGTGAAGAATTTTATTTCTGATCTTGGTCTGGTTGAGGGCGCGTCTAATCCATTGGACCTCTATTGTGATAATAGTGGTGCCATTGCGCAAGTCAAGGAACCACGGAACCATCATAAAATCGAACACATACTCAGGCGTTTTAACCTTATTCGCGACATTGTCGAAAGAGGTGATGTAAACATATGCAAGGTACACACGGATGCAAATGTTGCTGATCCATTGACGAAGCCTCTCCCACGTCCGAAGCATGAGGCGCACATGAGCTCCATGGGCATACGATGCCTAAATGATTGACTCTAGTGCAAGTGGGAGACTGTTGGAGATATGCCCTACAGGCAATCATGTGATGATGATATTTCTATATGTATTCATGAGTCCTTTGTATTGTCCTTGAACATCATCAATGATATGTATCAATAAGTATGTGACTTGTTTGTGGAACTATGTATTGTATGATGATTGTTTTAATGGTCCCTAGTTGATAAGGTTATGCGGACACATATCCTTGACTAGTATACGACTCGGTTGATGACTATGTTTCACAAGTCATGTGCATGGAGATGCTAAACCGATAGTATGGGCTCGGGGATGGAGATCACCGATCCAGACAGACCCACTTTGAGACGCGGCGAGATATAGTCATCTGTTAGTCTCAAGTGCAATGTCTATGCCATGTCCTAGACCTGAGGTCCTCGCATGTTCTCGGGATGAGGATCGACTCACTTAGGGTCTATCAAACGCTACTCCGTAACTGGGTAGTTATAAAGGTAGCTTTCAGGTGAGTCGTGAGACATGCCGCGAGACATGGTTGACCAAGATGGAATTTGCCCCTCCTATTTGGAGAGATATTCTCTGGGCCCTCTCGAGTGATCAGATTTGGAAAGCATGGCCATGCGACATGGGTTAAGTGTTAACCCAGTTCAGGAATCTGTATCATGGTTTCGAGAAGAGAGGTCGAGCTAACACAAGGGTGACAAGTACTCGCCTTTAGCTCGACAACACATATCGTGAGGCAAAAGGAATGTTGCATATGCCACATTGTTGAGGTTCGTCAAACGACTTTACGCCCACATGGGAGTTGGCACATTCTGCTAGGAGCCGCTACCAACTATCGACTCTGGTCGTGTCCATGTGTACGTGAACCTATAGGGTCGCACACTTAAGGGGCTGCAGCCCATTCAGATTGGATCTGAGTGAAAAATGGATGTGGACTCCTAGTGGGCTCAAGTGTTGAGCCCACCTCGGAGGTCTATATAAAGGGGAGTGGGCACACCACTTAGGGTTGATCGGATTGAACCCTGGTTAGCCACCGCCACTCCCCATGCCCATGCCGCGCGACCGGACCTAGCAGTCCGCCGCTCGTCGCTGCTCCCCGTACGTGTGGATACCTTGGAGGCATCGCATCTGCGGTGCTTGGACGAATCGTTCGAGGGAACCACGAGGTGCCGTTCGCGGGAGATCACCGTTCACGGGTCGTTGCTGTTCGCGGGAGATCGGCAACGCGAGGAGGAGACGGCCCGGGAGATCGGCTACACGCATCACCAACTCTACTTCCGCTGTGGTGACTGCGCGTCTAGTGGTAAACCCGACCCCGTGATCTATTTCCAGCAGCATGATCTTGGGTGCGCGGTAGACAATTTTATTTGGCGCTAGCGTAGCGTACCGCGTGTTCCAACAGTTGAAACACAATCTAGTAATGAACATGAACCGAGTGATAACATTAATGATGATGTTCATGATGATGCTCAGCCTAGCAATAACAATGATGTAGAAATTGAACCTGCTGTTGATCTTGATAACCCACAATCAAAGAATCAACATTATGATAAGATAGACTTCATTGCTAGGAAGCACGGTAAAGAAAGAGAACCATGGGTTCAGAAACCCATGCCATTTCCTCCTAAACCATCCAAGAAAAAGGATGGTGAGAATTTTGAGCGCTTTGCTGAAATGATTAGACCCATCTTTTTGCGTATGCGTTTGACTGATATGCTTCCTTATGCTAAGTATATGAAAGATATTGTTACTAATAAAAGAAAGATACCGGAAGCTGAAATTTCCACCATGCTTGCTAATTATACTTTTAAAGGTGGAATACCTAAGAAACTTGGAGATCCAGGAGTACCAACTATACCATGCTCCATTAAAAGAAACTATGTTAAAACTGCTTTATATGATCTTGGAGCCGGTGTTAGTGTTATGCCTCTCTATTTATATCATAGGCTTGATTTGAATAAGTTGACACCTACTGAAATATCTTTGCAAATGGCCGATAAATCAACCGCTATACTTGTCGGTATTTGTGAGGATGTGCCTGTTGTGGTTGCAAACGTTACTATCTTAACGAACTTTGTTAGTCTTGATATTCCCGAGGACGATAGTATGTCGATTATCCTTGGTAGACCCTTTTTGAATACTGCAGGGGCTGTTATTGATTGCAACAAAGGCAATGTCACTTTTAATGTTAATGGTAATGAGCATACGGTACACTTTCCGAGGAAACAACCTCAAGTCCACAATATCAATTCTATTGGAAAAATTCCAACGATTACTATTGGAGGTTTTGAATGTCCTCTTCCTACTGTCAAAATGAAATATGATATTCTTATTGTTTAGGACGTGCATATCCCTGTTGAGGTAACCTAGTGCTATTCGAAAATTCTCCAGTTCCATGCGATTCGGAATGAGTTTGTTAACAAGACTAGATCAACCTTGTTAGTGGATTCCTTTTGATGAGCATGAGATGGATGAAGTTAGAAAGCACCACTCTCTGTACCCTCCTTTTTACTTTATGTTATTTAGATTAAATAAAGAAAAAATAGTACTTTCTGTCTGTTTTCTGAATTACCCTGGCAATGAAAAAAATACCCTGAAAAAAAAAGTTCTCCAAATGCCTTGAAATTGAAATATGATTTTTTGTAGCAAGAATATCTGGCACTAAGAACACACCAGGGGGAGCCACCACCTGTCCAAGAGGGTCCAGGGTGCGCCCACCCCCTCAGGGCCCCCTGGGCGCGCCCCTACTTCATGGGCCCCACATGGCCCCCCTCCACTTATTCCTGCACCCACACACTTCGTCTTCCTCCAGAAAAAATCACCACACAGCTCAAACTCGTGTTCTAGCTCGTTTTGCTGCGATTTTCGATCTCCTTGCTCGAAGCTCCATTCACAAAACTAGTTTGGGGGGTTGTTCTTCGGTATGTGACTCCTCCAATGGTCCAATTAGTTTTTTTCTAGTGCTTTATTCATTGCAAATTTTTGCTGCTTAGGTGACCCTGTTCTTGAGCTTGCATGTCAAATTTATTTGGTCCCAAGTAGTCCTAATGCATGATATAGTCTCTAGGCACTTGTGGGAGTAGTTGCTATCAATTTTGTTGAGTTTGGTTAACTTTTATTTTGAGTTACTAAAACTTTCAGAAATTTTCAGAAAAAAAATGATGAAGAGATTGTTGAGAGGCTCTTCGAGCCGAAGCTCGAAGGATAAGAAAAGTGAGGAGGATAAGAAGCCCAAATATAATCTCCCTCGCACTACAGAGGTTTGGCCGTGTGAATGGCCTTGTGATGAGTTCTTGAAGGCAGCTGAGATTCATGATGGTTTTTATTATTTGGCTGAGAATGCAGGCCTCACCAACTTCCTCCGCGACCAGCGCAAACAGTATCTCCTACTCACTAATATTTTTGTGCAAAATTTTCATTTCCATGCTAGGAGATCACCACCTTCAGTGGAGTTTCATTTATATGATGAATTTAAGGAGATGACCTTGTATGATTTTTGTCGGGCATGCAAGATACCCTTTGAGGGCAGCATAGAGGAACCACACCGTAGTGATGTGGAGGGATTTATTAATGAAATTGTTGTAGGGGAAACGAGGAAAGTTTCCGGTGCAAGAATTACTAGCATACATTTTTCTGTTCTACGTTACTTTGCAGTATTTGCTAGTAGATGCTTGATTGGTCGCGGGAAGAGTGGAAATCTTAGTGCTCCTGATATTGTTATTTTGCACCATGCTTTGTTTCGTGATACAACTTTCAGTTTAGGCGCTATTATTGCTAAACGATTAAGTCTGAACCGTACAAAGGGCCCCATCCTCGGAGGCATCTTTGCTTCGCGCCTTGCTGCACACTTTAACATACCTATTAGGCATTATGAGAAAGAGGAAAAGTTGTTGCCTCCTATTTTTCTAGATTATAAGAGTATGGTAGCACATGATTTTATTGTTAAAGATAAGAAGAAGATGCTTAAGTATATATTCATATTTGATAAAAATTATTGTCACATTATTACCTTGCCTGCGCCCTCTTTGTTTAACATATTTTCAGGCACGTACCTCATCTTGCCGGAGGCCATTTATGCGTATTGGAGCCTGACACAAGTTCCAGAGCCCGAGCCGGAGCCACCACTTGATCCTTACCGTCAGTCTGTTTATCAGTGAGATCCAGAAGAGCTCGCAAACCAGTGGCACCCCGAGGATCCTCCTCAGTACACTGGAGAGGACGCCTTTGATCCATGGGCATAGACCAACTTAGGCAAAAAGCCTAAGCTTGGGGGAGTACGTATTTCTCACCGACATTACATTCATGTTCACACACTCATGCTAGTTGTCGGTTCTCATACTTTTTCATTGTACTATCCATGCTAGTTTATTTTCTGTTTTAAGCCTTCTTCTTGTGTGTTTGAATAACCTTAAGAAAAACCCAAAAATTAGTTGTAGCTTTTAGCTAGTTTATTTTCCATGCTTGTAGTAGTAATAATTAAAAGAAAACCCAAAAAGATTTCTCGTTCTTCTTTTGCTTGTTGGGAGCTTTCCCGTGTAAATAGTTTTATTTCCTTTCTTTTCTGGGTAGAGAGGAGAAGACCTGAATGAAAATGTTGAAGTGGCTGTTATATGCATTATGGTTGATTTAACAAAGAGCCCATGTTACCTTGTCTTCTCCCTTGTATTGAATGCTTGCAGATTCCAGCTTAGTCCAATGCACGTGCACTATTATTATTATCCACATCGTTCAGTCGTGCAAGTGAAAGGCAATAATGACGATATATGATGGACTGATTGAGATGAGAGAAGCTGGTATGAACTCGGCCTCTCTTGTTTTTGTAAATATGATTAGTTCATCGTTCCTGATTCAGCCTATTATGAAAGAAACATGTTTGCAATAACAATTATAGATTATAGTTGCTCATGCCATGCTTAATTAGCTAGAGTTTATAATGGTTTACCTCGTGTGCCAACATGCTATTAGAATGGTTGTGATGTGGTATGATAGGGTGGTATCATCCTTTGAACGATTCGAGTGGCTTGACTTGGCACATGTTCAGACATGTAGTTGAAAAAAAATCAACATATCCTCCACGATATTTATGTTCATGGTGGATTATATCCTACTCATGCTTGCACTCAATGTTTATTAATTTTAATACATGTTCATGACTGTTGTCGCTCTCTAGTTGGTCGCTTCCCAGTCTTTTTCTAGCCTTCACTTGTACTAAGCGGGAATACTGCTTGTGCATCCACTTCCATAAACCCCAAAGTTATTCCATATGAGTCCACCATACCTTCCTATATGCGGTATCTACCTGCCGTTCCAAGTAAATTTGTATGTGCCAAACTCTAAACCATCAAATGAAATTTTGTTTTGTATGCTTGAATAGCTCATGTTTCAACTAGGGTTGTCTGTATCTTCCATGCTAGGCGAGTTATTCTCAAGGGGAGTGGACTCCGCTCCTCACTCACGAGAAAATGGCTGGTCACCGGGATGCCCAGTCCCATGCTCAAATCAAATCAAAAAATTGCAAACAAAACTCCCCCAGGACTGTTGTTAGTTGGAGGCACCCGTTGTTTCAGCCAAGCCATGGATTGATGCTTGTTGGTGGTGGGGGAGTATAAACTTTACCATTCTACTTGGGAACCGCCTATAATGTGTGTAGCATGGGAGATATCGAGATCTCTCGGTTGTTATGTTGACAATGAAAGTTTGCCACTCAAAATATTATTTATCTCTATTTCAAAACTAAGCGCTGGCACCTCTACAAATCCCTGCTTCCCTCTGCGAAGGGCCTATCTATTTACTTTTATGTTGAGTCATCCTCCTCTTATTAAAAGGCAAGAGTTGGAGAGCACCGCTGTCATTTGCATCCATTACTATTAATTTATGTTGAGTATGACTATGATTGGATCTCTTTTACCATCAATTACAATGTCTAGTCGGTCCTTGATCTTCAGAGGTGCTCTGCATTTATGTTTTGCGGTCTCAGAAAGGGCTAGCGAGGTACCATCTTGTTATATCATATTATGATTGTTTTGAGAAAGTGTTGTCATTCGAGATTTATTATTATTCTCGCTAGTTGATTATGCCATTGATATGAGTAAACATGAGACCTAAGTGTTATTGTGAATATGGTTAGTTCATAATCTTTGCTGAAAACTTGAATGCTGGCTTTACATATTTACAACAACAAGATCAAACAGAGTTTGTAAAAGTTTTTCTTTATCACTTTCAGTTTGTCAACTGAATTGCTTGAGGACAAGCAAAGTTTTAAGCTTGGGGGAGTTGATACTTCTCCGTCGTATCTACTTTTCCAAACACGTTGGCCCTTGTTTTGGACTCTAACTTGCATGATTTGAATGGAACTAACCCGGACTGACGCTGTTTTCAGCAGAATTGCCATGGTGTTATTTTTGTGCAGAAATAAAAGTTCTCGGAATGACCTGAAACTTCACGGAGAATTTTTTTGGAATTAATAAAAAATACTGGCAAAAGAATCAAGACCAGGGGGCCCACACCCAGTCCACGAGGGTGGGGGCGCGCCTACCCCCTGGGCGCGCCCCCTGTCTCGTGGGCCCCCTGGAGCTCCACCGACCTCAACTCCAACTCTATATATTCACGTTCGGGGAGAAAAAAATCAGAGAGAAGGATTCATCACGTTTTATGATACGGAGCCGCCGCCAAGCCCTAAACTCTCTCGGGAGGGCTGATCTAGAGTCCGTTCGGGGCTCCGGAGAGGGGAATCCGTCGCCGCCGTCATCATCAACCTTCATTCATCACCAATTTCATGATGCTCACCGCCGTGCGTGAGTAATTCCATCGTAGGCTTGCTGGACAGTGATGGGTTGGATGAGATTTATCATGTAATCGAGTTAGTTTTGTTAGGGTTTGATCCCTAGTATCCATTATGTTCCGAGATTGATGTTGCTATGACTTTGCTATGCTTAATGCTTGTCACTAGGGCCCGAGTGCCATGATTTCAGATCTGAACCTATTATGTTTTCATGAATATATGTGAGTTCTTGATCCTATCTTGCAAGTCATTAGTCACCTACTATGTGTTATGATCCAGTAACCCCGAAGTGACAATAATCGGGACCACTCCCGGTGATGACCGTAGTTTGAGGAGTTCATGTATTCACTAAGTGTTAATGCTTTGGTCCGGTACTCTATTAAATGGAGGCCTTAATATCCCTTAGTTTCCAATAGGACCCCGCTGCCACGGGAGGGTAGGACAAAACATGTCATGCATGTTCTTTTCCATAGACTATATTCGGAATACATGCCTACATTACATTGATGAATTGGAGCTAGTTCTGTGTCACCCTACGTTATAACTGTTGCATGAGGAATCGCATCCGACATAATTATCCATCACTGATCCAATGCCTACGAGCTTTTCACATATTGATCTTTTCTTAGTTACTTTTCCGTTTCCACTGTTACAATTACTACAAAACTGCTACTATTGCTTTTGCCACCGTTACCGTTACTTCCATACTACTTTGCTACTAAATACTTTGCTGCAGATATTAAGTTATCCAGGTGTGGTTGAATTGACAACTCAACTGCTAATACTTGAGAATATTCTTTGGCTCCCCTTGTGTCGAATCAATAAATTTGGGTTGAATACTCTACCCTCGAAAACTGTTGCGATCCCCTATACATGTGGGTTATCATGGTGCCGGATAAAGTTTCGGTGGGTCCGAGTTTGACTTTTGGTTTGGAACAAATGTGGATATGAGAAAGTGGTTGAGGGCTTTGGAGCATATCACTAAGCATTTTGAGCAAGAAACCCATTAAGCAACACCTCATCCCCTTTTAATAGTATTGGCTTTTCCTATGGACTCAATGTGATCTTGGATCACTAAAAGTAAAATGTAGAGTCCTGAGCTTTAGAGCTTGAGCCAATCTTTTGTCCTTAGCATTTTGAGGGGTCCACATTCCTAATCCATGCCATGCCAATCATTGAGCTTTCCTGAAATATTTATCTTGAAGTAACATTAGCTCAATGAGCTATACGTTGTTAGGAATTACCAAAACCACCCAGGGATAGTTGCACTTTCATCGGTGCTGGCCCAGCGGCTCGTCGGTTCACCGTTGCCGCCCATAAAGTGTGATGATTGACCGTGGCAGGTCATGCGTCGCGTTTCTACCACGCCAGAACATTTGGGATGGGTGTTCATCAAGTGCAAAAAAGATAGAGTATGTGCTTGTTTTGCTTCAGATGTGCTCCCGATTCGGCGCATTTTCAATAGCTCTTGGATTATACTCAAATTTGTGTGTATGATGGGTGCAAGTTTTGGTATTGGGAGAAGAATACATTGATCTAATGATAGGAAGAAATTTGATAGATCCTCGTGCACTCCTTGCTAGAATAGAGGTTAGAGATGATACTAGAGATGAGATTAGATACGAAGCAACGTCTATTTCTTTAGAATCGAAGAAGAAAGAAGTATGCGAGATTGAGAAGTCGCAGATCAACAATGAAGGCATCGAGAAGATACCAATTCAACTTGTGGGAGCAGTTATGGAAGTTGGATTTCTTTTAAAATGTCTAATTGTGCTTCTTGTCTTCTTTGGTCTTTCTCTTCTAGTCAAAAATTGGTGAATGTACTCCAATGTATCGAAATGTTGTTGATGAAATAATAAAAGAAATGCGGCAAAAAAAGTGTATACATATGGCCTCCAGCCGGCCGTGGCGGACCAGATGCGGCCGTGCGTTGGGCGCACGACCGGTGCATCTAGCAAAACGGCTAGACGCCGCCCCATTGCCCAACCCAAACGGACAAAATTCGAACAAAACAAACTCCGTTTGTGGTCGTGCATTGGAGTTGGCCTGAGGTAGAAATCAACACTAAATCAATAGAAAGCAAGACAATAGAAAGCAATAGAAGGTTTCCATGTAGTGTTTGCATGGAATGAAGGGGAATGTGCGACGCAACATAGAAAATATGGGCACAATCCAATGCAAGAACTCTAGGAGATGCAAGTAACACAATAGCTATATGTAAAGTCGTCTGAATTTAGAATTTGGGCCAGTCGACTTTCACATGAATGACAGAACAACCGGAGGGAAGGAAGGAGCTCGCTGAAAAAGTCCTCTAGGTCTATCTTATGGTAGCAGGCGACCTCATTATCTATCTTAGTTGTGTGGGGGTGGTGAAAGTTCGGCAGTACAAAAGTGAGCGGGGTTATAGCGATGGACGGGGGGCAACGGCGGCATGGCGGTGGGCAGCGGTTGAGGAGAGGGCGGGGCGGCAAGGTGGTTGTGGGAGCGCTGCCGGTTGTGGGTGGCGGAGGCAGACGGTTAGGCATGGGATGGATCGGTGGGTGTGAGAGAAGAAGAGAAATAGTACCGGTCCGGACGTTGAAGATGAGCAGTGTTTGTTGGATCCTGAATTAACGGTTGAGATAGGAGGAGGGAGAATCAACTGACCATTTTCTTATTTTTCAGGCGCCTGGCGCCTAGCCACTCCCTACAAGTAACGATCATCTCACCAACAATACACGTAGCAAAAGTAGAGAAAAAGATTTGATGAAGTCCAATAGCAAAGGAATGGTCCTGAAATATAATAAAAAAGCTTTTGAGACGGTCAGCCTTGGATTCCTGGAGGAACTCCTCCTCTAGAGACGGTTTAGCAGGAGGTGAGTTGCTTGGATCCACAAAATAAACCCATTGGGGGTCCATTGGCGTCCAACTCAATAACTCCAAAATTGTTTTTTTTCTCACTGGAAAAGGGCTTCGGCAAGGTGATCCTTCGTCACCTCTACTTTTTAACCTGGTAGTAGATGTGCTGACTAGGATGCTCATTAAGGTTGCTAGTGAAGATCATATTAGAGGCATGTGGCATAATGTTTGCCCTAGGGGGATTATCAGTCAGCAATATGTAGATGACACCATTATTTTGTAGATAGTGACCCTAAGATGACTATTTACTTGAAATGGATGCTTGCTTTGAGCAAGTGCATGGGATGCAGATAAACTATTATAACATAAGCTAATCCCATGGGCTCAGACCTTCCGGAGACTAGATTTGTCTGCTATTTTGGGTCTCGTGTGGGAGATTTCCCTATTAATTACTACTTAGGGGTTCCCTTACATCATGATAGGCTCTCCGGAGAGGATCTTCAACCCTTGTTGGACAAAATCCTTTAAAGGATAGCTGCATGAAGAGGGAAGCTTTTATCATATAGGGGTAGAATATTTTTAATCAAATCTCGCCTGGCCAGCATCCTTGTGTATCTTCTCTTCTTTTTCGAGTTCCCTAAGAGGGAAACTGGTCTCCTTAATTCCTAGATGGCTAACTGCCTATGGAGTAATTTTGAGGGGCATATGAAGATCCACTTACTGAATTGGCAATTGGAATGTCTAAAAGAGGAATTTGGAGGGGATACCAACCTACAAAATTTGAATATCTGTCTCCTTGGCTCATGGGTTAAAACATACATGGCTGAGGAGGCAAAATTTGGAGGGAATTTGTAGATTGAAAGTACTCTTCTTCTTCCCCAAACATCTTTTGTAGTTATATTGTAGGAGTATCTAAGGTTCAGAAAGGGGTCGCGTGAGCTACTAGAGCTGTTAAAATAGGATGCAAATGGATTGTAGGTAGTGGCAAAAACATTATATTCTAGGAGGATACTTGGTTTGGCTCCTCCCCCTAGCTGTTCGGTATAAGGATTTTTATTGTATCTGCCGGGAACAAGTAATACCATCAGCAGGTTTGGGATGGACACACTCTCAAACTTAGTGTACAAGGATTTTCAATGAAAGCATGATGGTTGTGGTATGAGATAGAGGAGATTGTCAAAAACATTGCTTATTATAATGATTGTGACTCGTTGATCAGGCAATATGAGAATTCTGGTCAGTTTTCTTCTAGATCTTGTTATACTGTTACTAATTTAGGGGAGTCATCCCTGTTTATCTTCTTGTTGTATGGAACCTAACAATGCCGCCTAGGATTCATGTTTTTTCCTGGGCCATACGCATCCATGGGCCTACCCCGTAGGTATTCCCCGTTCATTAATTATTCTTCCAATATTGATTAGTGACCTAATCGCCAAAACATATATTTTGATTTTAACCAAAAAGAAGCTCCAATAGTTTTCCAATCGTTAAATAACAAACATAACATAAAGAGACCACAATGAGGTGTGTTCTTAGTGCTATTAAGCTTGATGCCATCGTTTCACTGTGCATCGGTGGTTCCGAAAGACGATTGTCAAGTGTGGCGACATGCAAGTCGTCTCCACCGACGACGCCCTGCATATCATCAATTGTGCATCTTCCAAAGAATCTACCCCACAAATGCAATTGTAAACATTGGTCCTACCACCAAGTGAATAATACAGTTAAACTTAAACGGATGTACTTGAGACAATTACATTTTTTTAATGCAAAATTAGCACTTCAATTAAAAGGGGGGGCTGCGAGGTAGCGGAGTTGGCCCAATAGCGGGCAGCGCTGAGGCGCGTCGAGTGTGGAATCATGGGGTTACGGGAAATGGGTAAAAACTGGGGCGTGAAAAAAAACCAGGAACCGGGAGGGGCACTCGGTATGAGGAAGGACCGAAGGACGAAAGATGAAGCGAAACACGGGAAGGGAGATGGTTTTTTTTGTGTTTTACGCGATGTTGGGTTTTTGTTTCGTGGGAAGAGGGGTATCGAGGGGAAGAGAGTTGAACCTACCAAGTACCAACATACAATCCCTAACTCCACTTTAATAGTAGAGATAGTCTAATAGTAGATAGTTGCTTCAGTATTGCAACGGGGCATACATATTCTAGTGATCTAACACCACTCGTCCCACCATATTCTAATGCAGTAAGTGATTTGATTTAATTGAGGTAATGCAAAATATTTAATTTGATTGTATGTGTCATATAGCTAGAATGATTTGATTTTATTTGATCAAGTTAATGCAAAATATTTAATTTGATTTGATTTGGTTACCCATGTCAAATAGCTCGAATGATTTTATTTGATTTTATTGGATGTGTCATATAAATAAAATGATTTGATTTGAGTTGACCGAGTTAATGCAATTACCTTACCTCCATCAATGAGGCGCTGCAAAAGTTTAATTTGATTAAGTTAATGCAACACGTGAGAAGGAGAGGCTTCACCAATGGACGTAGGACCACCAACTCCTCTTCAATACAGAAGTAGATAGAAATACTTGCATGAATCTCGGTGTTCAGATCGTATGGTTAGGATCAATCTTGCGACAGTTACCGTGAGCAATACGCTTTGAGAAAGAACGGTCCAGATTAATGATAACACCGCCCGACATTGCAAGCAAACAGACAAACACGTCGGGTAGCATTCATCGGCGACAGCCGCGAGATCGCTGGCCGCCCCCGAACCTTACAAACGCAAGCCCCTAATCCACCAGTACAGCAACATCGTACGTATACGTGCACGCGTGGACACAATCATCAGCAGATCAATCATTTCCCAAGAGCTGCGCCGCACAGATCGATCCTCGCACGCCATGGTGGCTATGGCGCCCGCTGCAGGGCTGGTCCTGGCTTCGCTCGCCGTGGTGCTGGCAACCTCGCTGTGGACGGCGGCGGTGCACCTGGTGTGGCGCCCCTACGCCGTCGCGAGGGCGTTCCGGCGGCAGGGGATCCGCGGGCCGGCGTACCGGTTCTTCGTCGGCAACAACGAGGAGGCCATGGCGATGCGGGCGGCGACGGCCGACGACGTGCTCGACCTCCGCTCCCACGACATCATCGCGCGCGTGATGCCGCACTACAAGGCGTGGGTCGCGTCGTACGGTAAGATGTTCCTCTCGTGGTCGGGGTACACGCCGGCGCTATGCGTCCGCGACCTCGACATGGTGAAGCAGATCCTGTCCAACAGGACCGGGCTGTACGGCAAGACGAACCCGGGACCCAACCTTCTGGCCCTGCTGGGCAAGGGCCTCGTCTTCTCCGACGGCGACGACTGGGCGCGCCACCGCCGCATCGTGCACCCGGCGTTCACCATGGACAAGCTCAAGATGATGACCAGGACGATGGCGGAGTGCGCGGGGGAGATGGTCCGGCAGTGGGAGGCGCGCGCCGCGGCGAGCGGCGGCGGCGTGGCGCGGGTGGACGACGTCGGGCAGCAGTTCGTGGAGCTGACCGCCGACGTGATCTCGCACACGGCGTTCGGGAGCAGCTACAGGGAGGGGAAGGAGGTGTTCGTGGCGCAGCGGGAGCTCCAGTACATCGCCGTCTCCACCATCAACAACGTCCGCGTCCCGGGCCTCGAATACCTCCCCACCAAGACCAACCTGCGGCGGCGGCAGCTCATGGGCAAGGTGCGCGGCACGCTCATGGCGATCATCCGCGAGCGGCAAGCCGCGGCGAAGGAGTCCAAGGACTACGGCAACGACTTGCTTGGCCTGATGCTCGAGGCCAACGCGTCGGCCGGCGCCGGCGGGCAGAAGGCGGCCGCCATGAGCATGGACGAGATCATCGACGAGTGCAAGACATTTTTCTTCGCCGGGCACGACACCACCTCCCATCTCCTTACCTGGGCCATCTTCCTCCTCGGCACGCACCCGGAATGGCAGCAGAAGCTCAGGGAGGAGGTCCTCCGGGAGTGCGGCAGCACCGGGACGCCGCTTCACGGCGACACGCTCAACAAGCTCAAGCTGGTAAGCCCCTACCTGTCCCACCATTCTGAACCAAATAATGCCCTGACTAGTGACACTCACTTCACTTGTGAGTTGTGATCGATGATGGCAGACAACAATGGTGCTATACGAGACGCTGAGGCTGTACGGTGCGGTGATCATGATCGCGAGGCAGGCGATGGCGGACACGGAGCTCGGCGGCGTGGAGATCCCTAAGGGCACGATCACCATGATACCGACAGCGATGATGCACCGGGACGAGGAGGTGTGGGGCGCGGACGCCGGCGAGTTCAAGCCGGACCGGTTCCGGAACGGCGTGGGCAGGGCTGCCAAGCACCCAAGCGCAATGCTGGCATTCGCCGTCGGCCCGCGGTCGTGCATCGGGCAGGACTTCGCCATGCTGGAGGCCAAGGCGACGCTCGTCGTGATCCTGCGCCGGTTCGAGTTCGAGGTCGCGCCGGAGTACGTGCACGCGCCGGCCGAGTTCCTGACGCTGCAGCCCAAGTGCGGGCTCCCCGTGCTGCTTAAGCTCCTGGATCAGTAGAGCAGCTGCCTCTTTGAACGACTGCTCCTATAGTAGAAGTACACTAGCGGGGCGGACAGCGCGGCGCCGCGCCCGTGTTGTTGCCTAGTTGTCTCAAGTTCTGCTTAAATAGTGTATTGGACAATTCATTTGAGATTGGCTTGTTTTCTTTTGTTGTTTGTACCCATGGTGAACGCAAAAATTCCCCTTCCAAATCCATTCAAAACAGAATTTAAGGACTCATAATTTTCTGTTGATGTAAGCGCACAAGTCTTACATTTTTGTACGTGGTACCTGAATAATTTAATGTCATCAAGTGCAAGAAGCACTACCTTTTTGCAAAAGCCACCATATCAGCATCCGTATACTATATTATACAGTCGAAAGAAATGTATAGAATATCACCAAATCTATACTCAGAGCAGTTTCGAAATAGTCCAATAATTCTTCCATAGCCCTTTGAGAAGATATTATACTGGGGTGATTAGGTAAGAACAAAAAAAATGCTGTCTTTTTAGTTTCAACATTAGTAATTAAAAAAAAGGCACTTCATATATCCTGAATGATGATGTGTGCCTCAACTGAAATCCTATTTTATCTCTACCCATAATGGGAGAGTTGGTAGTCTTGCCTCACCTTCCACCAATCCTATATTACGCTCACGAGTGTCTTACGAACGGTCTTTTGCTTAAGCGCGACCATGTTGGCGGCCCATTTGATGCATGCATTTACTCAATCAACCGGCACTTTCCCAAAACAACGTCATGCATTACTCATTCAAATCAAATCTTACAATTTTACCAATACATCAACTTTAATCAAATGGTGGTGGGCCCATTTGTTGTGTGCGCTCATTCTTATTTTCTTTGTTTTTTGATTTTTTATTTTTGATTTTCCTGTTTCATTTTTCTATGACAAATCTATTATTTTGTGTTCAGCATACTATCAGGATCGACACTTTCCCAAAGCAAAATCCAATCAAATTGGCACTTTCCCAAACCAACGTCATGCATTAACTCAATCGAATGAAAACTTATCAAAGCACCAAGTACATAATCAAAGTTTGCCGACTCATTTGATGCATGCAGACGTATTTTTTTCATTCTTTTCTTCTATGTTTTTTTATTTTTTTGTTCATTTTTTCGAAGACCAGTCTATTGTATGTGCTCGACATACTATCAAAATCGGCATAGACATGTACGCCATGGTGAGTTGGTAGCGTTGTCTCCATTCCGGTTAAACCTCCCCCACCGATTTCTTTTCTATTCAACTAATTAATTTGAATCGGTTTTTAGCTCATTGATCTACTTAATCCAGTTTTTCTCTGCCAAATCTACACAAATCATGCAGATTGATCTTTGATATATTAATAATGTCTGTATGGAAAGGAACCAATCATGGGGACATCTAATCAATGTTTAAAGACCAAATCTATGGAAAAGAATCAACGTTTGATAACACAAGGCAACATTTATGGAAAGAAATCAATCAAATGTCTATAATCTCTCTCTTTATTATTAAAGCACAATCTTTATAAAATGGCAATCTGTAGTAGTCCTTGTTCGTATCTATGACTCCCACCTATCGAAGGGATACCCCACCGGTTGTGTGATAACCCACAAGTATAGGGGATCACAACAGTTTTTGAGGATAGAGTATTCAACCCAAATTTATTGATTCGACACAAGGGGAGCCAAAGAATATTCTCAAGTATCAGCAGTTGAGTTGTCAATTCAACCACACCTGAAAAACTTAATATCTGCAGCAAAGTATTTAGTACCAAAGTAGTATGGAAGTAACGGTAACGGTAGCAAAAGTGACAGTAGCAGTTTTGTAGTAATTGTAACAGTGGCAACGGAAAAGTAACTTAAGCAAAGATCAATATGTGAAAAGCTCGTAGGCAATGGATCGGTGATGGATAATTATGTCGGATGCGATTCCTCATGCAACGGTTATAACCTAGGGTGACACAGAACTAGCTCCAATTCATCAATGTAATGTAGGCATGTATTCCGAATATAGTCATACGTGCTTATGGAAAAGAACTTGCATGACATCTTTTGTCCTACCCTCCTGTGGCAGCGGGGTCCTATTGAAAACTAAGGGATATTAAGGCCTCCTTTTAATAGAGTACCGGACCAAACCATTAACACTTAGTGAATACATAAACTCCTCAAACTACGGTCATCATCGGGAGTGGTCACGATTATTGTCACTTCGGGGTTACCGTATCATAACACATAATAGGTGACTAATGACTTGCAAGATAGGATCAAGAACTCACATATATTCATGAAAACATAATAGGTTCAGATCTAAATTCATGGCACTCGGACCCTAGTGACAAGCATTAAGCATAGCAAAGTCATAGCAACATCAATCTCTGAACATAATGGATATTAGGAATCAAACCCTAACAAAACTAACTCGATTACATGATAAATATCATCCAACCCATCACCGTCCAGCAAGCCTACGATGGAATTACTCACGCACGGCGGTGAGTATCATGAAATTGGTGATGGAGGATGGTTGATGATGATGACGGCGACGGATTCCCCTCTCCGGAGCCCCGAACGGACTCCAGATCAGCCCTCCCGAGAGAGTTTAGGGCTTGGCGGCGGCTCCGTATCGTAAAACGTGATGAATCCTTTTCTCTGATTTTTTTCTCCCCGAACGTGAATATATGGAGTTGGAGTTGAGGTCGGTGGAGCCTCAGGGGGCCCACGAGACAGGGGCGCGCCTAGGGGGGTAGGCGCGCCCCCCACCCTTGTGGACAGGGTGTGGGCCCCTTGGTCTGGATTCTTTCGCCAGTACTTTTTATATATTCCAAAAATATTCTCCGTGAAGTTTTAGGTCATTCCAAGAACTTTTATTTCTGCACAAAAATAATATCATGACAATTCTGCTGATAACAGTGTCAGTCCGGGTTAGTTCCATTCAAATCATGCAAGTTAGAGTCCAAAATAAGGGCAAAAGTGTTTGGAAAAGTAGATACGTGTTGGGGAACGTAGTAATTTCAAAAAAATTCCTACGCACACGCAAGATCATGTTGATGCATAGCAACGAGAGGGGAGAGTGTTGTCCACGTACCCTCGTAGACCGACAGCGGAAGCGTTATCACAACGCGGTTGATGTAGTCGTACGTCTTCACGATCCGACCGATCAAGTACCGAACGTACGGCACCTCCGAGTTCTACACACGTTCAGCTCGATGACGTCCCTCGAACTCCGATCCAGCCGAGTGTTGAGGGAGAGTTTCGTCAGCACGACGGCGTGGTGACGATGATGATGTTCCACCGAGGCAGGGCTTCGCCTAAGCTCTGCAACGGTATTATTGAGGTGTAATATGGTGGAGGGGGGCACCGCACACGGCTAAGAGATCTCAAGGATCAATTGTTGTGTCTCTGGGGTGCCCCCCTGCCCCCGTATATAAAGGAGCAAGGGGGAGGCAGCCGGCCAAGGGGAGAGGCGCGCCATAGGGGGGAGTCCTACTCCCACCGGGAGTAGGACTCCTCCTTTCCTTGTGGGAGTAGGAGAAGGGAAGGGGGAAGGAGAAAGAAGGAAGGGTGCGCCCCCCTTCCCTAGTCCAATTCAGACCAGACCATGGGGAGGGGTGCGGCCACCTTTTGAGGCCTTTCTCTCCTTTCCCGTATGGCCCATTAAGGCCCAATACGAATTCCCGTAACTCTCCGGTACTCCGAAAAATACCCGAATCACTCGGAACCTTTCCGAAGTCCGAATATAGTCGTCCAATATATCAATTTTTACGTCTCGACCATTTCGAGACTCCTCGTCAGATCCCCGATCTCATCCGGGACTCCGAACTCCTTCGGTACATCAAAACTCAATAAAACTGTCATCGTAACGTTAAGCGTGCGGACCCTACGGGTTCGAGAACTATGTAGACATGACCGAGACACGTCTCCGGTCAATAACCAATAGCGGGACCTGGATGCCCATATTGACTCCCACATATTCTACGAAGATCTTTATCGGTCAGACCGCATAACAACATACGTTGTTCCCTTTATCACCGGTATGTTACTTGCCCGAGATTTGATAGTCGGTATCTCGATACCTAGTTCAATCTTGTTACCGGCAAGTCTCTTTACTCGTTCCGTAACACATCATCCTGCAACTAACTCATTAGTCACAATGCTTGCAAGGCTTATAGTGATGTGCATTACCGAGTGGGCCCAGAGATACCTCTCCGACAATCGGAGTGACAAATCCTAATCTCGAAATACGCCAACCCAACAAGTCAAGTAGAGGCATACTAGTGACAACTTATATCATGTAGAGGCATAACCATCTTTGATTAACGAACTAGTCAAGTAGAGGCATACTAGTGACACTTTGTTTGTCTATATATTCACACATGTATTATGTTTCCGGTTAATACAATTCTAGCATGAATAATAAACATTTATCATGATACAAGGAAATAAATAATACTTTATTATTGCCTCTAGGGCATATTTTCTTCAGTCTCCCACTTGCACTAGAGTCAATAATCTAGATTACACAGTAATGATTCTTACACCCATGGAGCCTTGGTGCTGATCATGTTTTGCTCGTGGAAGAGGCTTAGTCAACGGGTCTGCAACATTCAGATCCGTATGTATCTTGCAAATTTCTATGTCTTCCACCTGGACTAAATCCCGGATGGAATTGAAGCGTCTTTTGATGTGCTTGGTTCTCTTGTGAAATCTGGATTCCTTTGCCAAGGCAATTGCACCAGTATTGTCACAAAAGATTTTCATAGGACCCGATGCACTAGGTATGACAGCTAGATCGGATATGAACTCCTTCATCCAGACTCCTTCATTTGCTGCTTCCGAAGCAGCTATGTACTCCGCTTCACATGTAGATCCCGCCACGACGCTTTGCTTAGAACTACACAAACTGACAGCTCCACCGTTCAATGTAAATACGTATCCGGTTTGTGATTTAGAATCGTCCGGATCAGTGTTAAAGCTTGCATCAACGTAACCATTTACGATGAGTTCTTTGTCACCTCCATATACGAGAAACATATCCTTAGTCCTTTTCAGGTATTTTAGGATGTTCTTGACCGCTGTCCAGTGATCCACTCCTGGATTACTTTGGTACCTTTCTGTTAGACTTATAGCAAGGCATACATCAGTTCTGGTACACAGCATTGCATACATGATAGAGCCTATGGCAGAAGCATAGGGGACATCTCTCATCTTCTCTCTATCTTCTGCCGTGGTCGGGCATTGAGTCTTACTCAACTTCACACCTTGCAACACAGGCAAGAATCCTTTCTTTGCTTGATCCATTTTGAACTTCTTCAAAACTTTGTCAAGGTATGTGCTTTGTGAAAGTCCAATTAAGCGTCTTGATCTATCTCTATAGATCTTGATGCCCAATATATACGCAGCTTCACCGAGGTCTTTCATTGAAAAACTCTTATTCAAGTATCCCTTTATGCTATCCAGAAATTCTATATCATTTCCAATCAGTGATATGTCATCCACATATAATATCAGAAATGCTACAGAGCTCCCACTCACTTTCTTGTAAATACAGGCTTCTCTAAAAGTCTGTATAAAACCAAATGCTTTGATCACACTATCAAAGCATTTATTCCAACTCCGAGAGGCTTGCACTAGTCCATAAATGGATCGCTGGAGCTTGCACACTTTTTTAGCTCCCTTTGGATCGACAAAACCTTCTGGTTGCATCATATACAACTCTTCTTCTAGAAATCCATTCAGGAATGCAGTTTTGACATCCATTTGCCAAATTTCATAATCATAAAATGCGGCAATTGCTAACATGATTCGGACAGACTTAAGCATCGCTACGGGTGAGAAGGTCTCATCGTAGTCAATCCCTTGAACTTGTCGAAAACCTTTCGCAACAAGTCGAGCTTTATAGACAGTAACATTACCATCAGCGTCAGTCTTCTTCTTGAAGATCCATTTATTTTCAATGGCTTGCCGATCATTGGGAAAGTCAACCAAAGTCCATACTTTGTTCTCATACATGGATCCCATCTCAGATTTCATGGCCTCAAGCCATTTTGCGGAATCTGGGCTCACCATCGCTTCTTCATAGTTCGTAGGTTCGTCATGGTCTAGTAACATAACCTCCAGGACAAGATTACCGTACCACTCTGGTGCGGATCTTACTCTGGTTGATCTACGAGGTTTAGTAATAACTTGATCTGAAGTTTCATGATCATCATCATTAACTTCCTCACTAATTGGTGTAGGTGTCTCAGAAATTGGTTTCTGTGATGAACTACTTTCCAATAAGGGAGCAGGTATAGTTACCTCATCAAGTTCTACTTTCCTCCCACTCACTTCTTTCGAGAGAAACTCCTTCTCTAGAAAATTTCCGAATTTAGCAACAAAAGTTTTGCCTTCGGATCTGTGATAGAAGGTATACCCAACAGTCTCCTTTGGGTATCCTATGAAGACACATTTCTCCGATTTGGGTTCGAGCTTATCAGGTTGAAGTTTCTTCACATAAGCATCGCAGCCCCAAACTTTAAGAAACAACAACTTTGGTTTCTTGCCAAACCACAGTTCATAAGGCGTCGTCTCAACGGATTTTGATGGTGCCCTATTTAACGTGAATGCAGCCGTCTCTAAAGCATAACCCCAAAACGATAGCGGTAAATCAGTAAGAGACATCATAGATCGCACCATATCTAGTAAAGTGCGATTACGACGTTCGGACACACCATTACGCTGTGGTGTTCCGGGTGGCGTGAGTTGCGAAACTATTCCGCATTGTTGTTTCAAATGTAGACCAAACTCGTAACTCAAATATTCTCCTCCACGATCTGATCGTAGAAACTTTATTTTCTTGTTACGATGATTTTCAACTTCACTCTGAAATTCTTTGAACTTTTCAAATGTTTCAGACTTATGTTTCATTAAGTAGATATACCCATATCTGCTTAAATCATCAGTGAAGGTGAGAAAATAACGATATCCGCCACGAGCCTCAACATTCATCGGACCACATACATCTGTATGTATGATTTCCAACAAATCTGTTGCTCTCTCTCCATAGTTCCGGAGAACAGTGTTTTAGTCATCTTGCCCATGAGGCACGGTTCGCAAGTACCAAGTGATTCATAATCAAGTGGTTCCAAAAGTCCATCAGTATGGAGTTTTTTCATGCGCTTTACACCGATATGACCTAAACGGCAGTGCCACAAATAAGTTGCACTATCATTATCAACTCTGCATCTTTTGGCTTCAATATTATGAATATGTGTATCACTACTATCGAGATTCAACAAGAATAGACCACTCTTCAAGGGTGCATGACCATATAAGATATTACTCATATAAATAGAACAACCATTATTCTCTGATTTAAATGAATAACCGTCTCACATCAAACAAGATCCAGATATAATGTTCATGCTCAACGCTGGCACCAAATAACAATTATTTAGGTCTAAAACTAATCCCGAAGGTAGATGTAGAGGTAGCGTGCCGACCGCGATCACATCGACTTTGGAACCATTTCCCACGCGCATCGTCACCTCGTCCTTAGCCAATCTTCGCTTAATCCGTAGCCCCTGTTTCGAGTTGCAAATATTAGCAACAAAACCAGTATCAAATACCCAGGTGCTACTGCGAGCATTAGTAAGGTACACATCAATAACATGTATATCACATATACCTTTGTTCACCTTGCCATCCTTCTTATCCGCCAAATACTTTGGGCAGTTCCGCTTCCAGTGACCAGTTTGCTTGCAGTAGAAGCACTCAGTTTCAGGCTTAGGTCTAGACTTGGGTTTCTTCTCCTGAGCAGCAACTTGTTTGTTGTTCTTCTTGAAGTTCCCTTTCTTCTTCCCTTTACCATTTTTCTTGAAACTGGTGGTCTTATTGACCATCAACACTTGATGCTCCTTTTTGATTTCTACCTCCGCAGCCTTTAGCATTGCGAAGAGCTCGGGAATTGTCTTACTCATCCCTTGCATATTATAGTTCATCACGAAGCTCTTGTAGCTTGGTGGCAGTGATTGAAGAATTGTGTCAATAACGCTATCATCCGGAAGATTAACTCCCAGTTGAATCAAGTGATTGTTATACCCAGACATTTTGAGTATATGCTCACTGACAGAACTATTCTCTTCCATCTTGCAGCTGAAGAACTTATTGGAGACTTCATATCTATCAATCCGGGCATTTGCTTGAAATATTAACTTCAACTCCTGGAACATCTCATATGCTCCATGACGTTCAAAACGTCGTTGAAGACCCGGTTCTAAGACGTAAAGCATGGCACACTGAACAATCGAGTAGTCATCAGCTTTGCTCTGCCAGACATTCATAACATCTGGTGTTGCTCCTGCAGCAGGCCTGGCACCCAGCGGTGCTTCTAGGACGTAATTCTTCTGTGCAGCAATGAGGATAATCCTCAAGTTACGGACCCAGTCCGTGTAATTGCTACCATCATCTTTCAACTTTGCTTTCTCAAGAAACGCATTAAAATTCAACGAAACAACAGCACGGGCCATCTATCTACAATTAACGTAGACAAGCAAAATACTATCAGGTACTAAGTTCATGATAAATTCAAGTTCAATTAATCATATTACTTAAGAACTCCCACTTAGATAGACATCCCTCTAATCCTCTAAGTGATCACGTGATCCATATCAACTAAACCATGTCCGATCATCACATGAGATGGAGTAGTTTCAACGGTGAACATCACTATGTTGATCATATCTACTATATGATTCACGCTCGACCTTTCGGTCTCCGTGTTCCGAGGCCATATCTGTTATATGCTAGGCTCGTCAAGTTTAACCTGAGTATTCCGCGTGTGCAACTGTTTTGCACCCGTTGTATTTGAACGTAGAGCCTATCACACCCGATCATCACGTGGTGTCTCAGCACGAAGAACTTTCGCAACGGTGCATACTCAGGGAGAGCACTTATACTTTGATAATTTAGTGAAGGATCATCTTATAATGCTACCGTCAAACAAAGCAAGATAAGATGCATAAAGGATTAACATCACATGCAATCAATATAAGTGATATGATATGGCCATCATCATCTTGTACTTGTGATCTCCATCTCCGAAGCACCGTCATGATCACCATCGTCACCGGCGCGACACCTTGATCTCCATCGTAGCATCGTTGTCGTCTCGTCAATCTTATGCTTCTACGACTATCGCTACCGCTTAGTGATAAAGTAAAGCATTACATGGCGATTGCATTGCATACAATAAAACGACAACCATATGGCTCCTGCCAGTTGCCGATAACTCGGTTACAAAACATGATCATCTCATACAACAAATTATATCACATCATGTCTTGACCATATCACATCACAACATGCCCTGCAAAAACAAGTTAGACATCCTCTACTTTGTTGTTGCAAGTTTTACGTGGCTGCTACGGGCTTAGCAAGAACCGTTCTTACCTACGCATCAAAACCACAACGATAGTTTGTCAAGTTGGTGCTGTTTTAACCTTCGCAAGGACCGGGCGTAGCCACACTCAGTTCAACTAAAGTGAGAGAGACAGACACCCGCCAGTCACCTTTAAGCAACGAGTGCTCGCAACGGTGAAACCAGTCTCGCGTAAGCGTACGCGTAATGTCGGTCCGGGCCGCTTCATCTCACAATACCGCTGAACCAAAGTATGACATGCTGGTAAGCAGTATGACTTATATCGCCCACAACTCACTTGTGTTCTACTCGTGCATAGCATCAACGCATAAAACCAGGCTCGGATGCCACTGTTGGGGAACGTAGTAATTTCAAAAAATTTCCTACGCACACGCAAGATCATGGTGATGCATAGCAACGAGAGGGGAGAGTGTTGTCCACGTACCCTCGTAGACCGACAGCGGAAGCGTTATCACAACGCGGTTGATGTAGTCGTACGTCTTCACGATCCGACCGATCAAGTACCGAACGTACGGCACCTCCGAGTTCTACACACGTTCAGCTCGATGACGTCCCTCGAACTCCGATCCAGCCGAGTGTTGAGGGAGAGTTTCGTCAGCACGACGGCGTGGTGACGATGATGATGTTCCACCGACGCAGGGCTTCGCCTAAGCTCCGCAACGGTATTATCGAGGTGTAATATGGTGGAGGGGGGCACCGCACACGGCTAAGAGATCTCAAGGATCAATTGTTGTGTCTCTGGGGTGCCCCCCTGCCCCCGTATATAAAGGAGCAAGGGGGAGGCAGCCGGCCAAGGGGAGAGGCGCGCCATAGGGGGGAGTCCTACTCCCACCGGGAGTAGGACTCCTCCTTTCCTTGTGGGAGTAGGAGAAGGGAAGGGGGAAGGAGAAAGAAGGAAGGGTGCGCCCCCCTTCCCTAGTCCAATTCAGACCAGACCATGGGGAGGGATACGGCCACCTTTTGAGGCCTTTCTCTCCTTTCCCGTATGGCCCATTAAGGCCCAATACGAATTCCCGTAACTCTCCGGTACTCCGAAAAATACCTAAATCACTCGGAACCTTTCCGAAGTCCGAATATAGTCATCCAATATATCGATTTTTACGTCTCGACCATTTCGAGACTCCTCGTCAGATCCCCGATCTAATCCGGGACTCCGAACTCTTCGGTACATCAAAACTCAATAAAACTGTCATCGTAACGTTAAGCGTGCGGACCCTACGGGTTCGAGAACTATGTAGACATGACCGATACACGTCTCCGGTCAATAACCAATAGCGGGACCTGGATGCCCATATTGGCTCCCACATATTCTACGAAGATCTTTATCGGTCAGACTGCATAACAACATACATTGTTCCCTTTGTCACCGGTATGTTACTTGCCCGAGATTTGATCGTCGGTATCTCGATACCTAGTTCAATCTCGTTACCGGCAAGTCTCTTTACTCGTTCCGTAACACATCATCCTGCAACTAACTCATTAGTCACAATGCTTGCAAGGCTTATAGTGATGTGCATTACCGAGTGGGCCCAGAGATACCTCTCCGACAATCGGAGTGACAAATCCTAATCTCGAAATACGCCAACCCAACAAGTACCTTTGGAGACACATGTAGAGCACCTTTATAATCACCCATTTACGTTGTGACGTTTGGTAGCACACAAAGTGTTCCTCCGGTAAACGGGAGTTGCATAATCTCATAGTCATAGGAACATGTATAAGTCATGAAGAAAGCAATAGCAACATACTAAACGATCGAGTGCTAAGCTAACGGAATGGGTCAAGTCAATCACGTCATTCTCCTAATGAGGTGATCTCGTTAATCAAATGACAACTTATATCTATGGCTAGGAAACATAACCATCTTTGATTAACGAGCTAGTCAAGTAGAGGCATACTAGTGACACTCTGTTTGTCTATATATTCACACATGTATTATGTTTCCGGTTAATACAATTCTAGCATGAATAATAAACATTTATCATGATACAAGGAAATAAATAATACTTTATTATTGCCTCTAGGGCATATTTCCTTCAATACGATGGAGACGTATCAACTCTCCCAAGCTTAAACCTTTGCTTGTCCTCAAGCAATTCAGTTGACAAACTGAAAGTGATAAAGAAAAACTTTTACAAACTCTGTTTGCTCTTGTTGTTGTAAATATGTAAAGCCAACATTCAAGTTTTCAGCAAAGATTATGAACTAATCATATTCACAATAACACTTAGGTCTCATGTTTATTCATATCAATGACATAATCAACTAGCGAGCAATAATAATAAATCTGGGATGACAACACTTTCTCAAAACGATCATAAATATGATATAACAAGATGGTATCTCGCTAGCCCTTTCTAAAACCGCAAAACGTAAATGCAGAGCACCTTTGAAGATCAAGGACTGACTAAACATTGTAATTCATGGTAAAAGAGATCCAATCGTAGTCATACTCAATATAAATTAATAGTAATGGATGCAAATGACAGTGGTGCTCTCCAACTGGTGCTTTTTAATAAAAGGATGATGACTCAACATAAAGTAAATAGATAGGCCCTTCGCAGAGGGAAGCAGGGATTTGTAGAGGTGCCAGAGCTCGTTTTTTGAAATAGAGATAAATAATATTTTGAGTGGTATACTTCCATTGTCAACATAACAACCAAGAGATCTCGATATCTTCCATGCTACACACATTATAGGCCGTTCCCAAGCAGAATGGTAAAGTTTATACTCCCCACCACCAACAAGCATCAATCCATGGCTTGCCCGAAACAACGGGTGCCTCCAACTAACAATAGTCCTGGGGGAGTTTTGTTTGCAATTATTTTGATTTGGTTTGAGCATGGGACTGGGCATCCCGATGACCAGCCATTTTCTCGTGAGTGAGGAGCGGAGTCCACTCCTCTTGAGAATAACCCGCCTAGCATGGAAGATACAGACAACCCTAGTTGATACATGAGCTATTCGAGCACACAAAACAGAATTTCATTTGAAGGTTTAGAGTTTGGCACATACAAATTTACATGGAACGGCAGGTAGATACCGCATATAGGAAGGTATGGTGGACTCATATGAAATAACTTTGGGGTTTATGGAAGTGGATGCACAAGCAGTATTCCCGCTTAGTACAAGTGAAGGCTAGAAAAAGACTGGGAAGCGACCAACCAGAGAACGACAACAGTCATGAACATGCATTAAAATTAATCAACACGGAGTGCAAGAATGATTAGGATATAATTCACCATGAACATAAGTATCATGGAGGCTATGTTGATTTTGTTTCAACTACATGTATGAACATGTGCCAAGTTAAGCCACTCGAATCGTTCAAAGGAGGATACCACCCTATCATACCACATCACAACCATTTTAATAGCATGTTGGCACACAAGGTAAACCATTATAAACTCCTAGCTAATTAAGCATGGCATAAGCAACTATAATCTCTAACTGTCATTGCAAACATGTTTCATTCATAACAGGCTGAATCAGAAACGATGAACTAATCATATTTACAAAAACAAGAGAGGTCGAGTTCATACCAGCTTCTCTCATCGCAATCAGTCCGTCATATATCGTCATTATTGCCTTTCACTCGCACGACCGAACGGTGTGGATAATAATAATAGTGCATGTGGATTGGACTAAGCTGGAATATGCAAGCATTTAATTCAACGGAGAAGACAAGGTAATATGGGCTCTTGGTTAAATCAACAATAATGCATATAAGAGCCACTTCAACATTTGCATATAAGAGCCACTTCAACATCTTCTCCTCTCGACCCCCAAAGAAAAGAAATAAAACAAAACTATTTACACGGGAAAGCTCCCAACAAGCAAAAGAAGAACGAGAAATCTTTTTGGGTTTTCTTTTAATTACTACTACTACATGCATGAAAAGTAAACTAGCTAAAAGCTACAACTACTTTTTTTGGTTTTTCTTAAGGTTATTCAAACACACAAGAAGAAAGCGAGAAAAGGGGGAAATAAGCTAGCATGTATAGTACAATGAAAAATAATGAGCACTGACAACTAGCATGAGTGTGTGAACATGAATGTAATATTGGTGAGAAATACATACTCCCCCAAGCTTAGGCTTTTGGTCTAAGTTGATCTATGCCCACGGATCAAAGTGGTCCTCTCCAGTGTACTGAGGAGGATCCTCGGGGTGCCATGACACGTCCATTTTGCATCATGCTTTTATATCGATATTTATTGCATTGTGGGCTATTATTACACATTATGTCACAATACTTATGCCTATTATCTCTTATTTTACAAGGTTTACATGAAGAGGGAGAATGCCGGCAGCTGGAATTCTGGGCTAGAAAAGGAGCAAATATTAGAGACCTATTCTGCACAACTCCAAAAGTCCTGAAACTCCACGGAAGTTATTTTTGGAATATATAAAGAATACTGGAGAAAGAATCAACCAGAGGGGGCCCACACCCTGGCCACGAGGGTGGGGGCAAGCCCTACCCCCCTGGGTGCGCCCCCTGCCTCGTGGGCCCCCTGGCAGGCCTCCGGTGCCCATCTTCTGCTATATGAAGTCTTTTACCCTGGAAAAAAATCATAAGCAAGCTTTCGGGACGAAACACCGCCGCCACGAGGCGGAACCAATCTAGGGCTCCGGCGGAGCTGTTCTGCCGGGGAAACATCCCTCCGGGAGGGGGAAATCATCACCATCGTCATCACCAACGATCCTCTCATTGAGGGGGTCAATCTCCATCAACATCTTCACCAGCACCATCTCCTCTCAAACCCTAGTTCATCTCTTGTATCCAATCTTTGTGTCAAAACCTCAGATTGGTACCTGTGGGTTGCTAGTAGTATTGATTACTCCTTGTAGTTGATGCTAGTTGGTTTACTTGGTGGAAGACCATATGTTCAGATCCTTTATGCATATTAATACCCCTCTGATTATGAACATGAATATGATTTGTGAGTAGTTACGTTTGTTCCTGAGGACATGGGAGAAGTCTTGCTATAAGTAGTCATGTGAATTTGGTATTCGTTCGATATTTTTATGAGATGTATGTTGTCTTTCCTCTAGTGGTGTTATGTGAACGTCGACTACATGACACTTCACCATTGTTTGGGCCTAGAGCAAGGCATTGGGAAGTAATAAGTAGATGATGGGTTGCTAGAGTGACAGAAGCTTAAACCCTAGTTTATGCGTTGCTTCGTAAGGGGCTGATTTGGATCCATATGTTTCATGCTATGGTTAGGTTTACCTTAATACTTCTTTTGTAGTTGCGGATGCTTGCAATAGGGGTTAATCATAAGTGGGATGCTTGTCCAAGGAAGGGAAGCACCCAAGCACCGGTCCACCCACATACCAAATTATCAAAGTAACGAACGCGAATCATATGAGCGTGATGAAAACTAGCTTGACGATAATTCCCATGTGTCCTCGAGAGCGTTTTCCTTGATATAAGAGTTTGTCCAGGCTTGTCCTTTGCTACAAAAAGGATTGGGCCACCTTGCTGCACCTTATTTACTTTGTTACTTGTTACCCGTTACAAATTACCTTATCACAAAACTATCTGTTACCGATAATTTCAGTGCTTGCAGAGAATACCTTACTGAAAACCGCTTGTCATTTCCTTCTGCTCCTCGTTGGGTTCGACACTCTTACTTATCGAAAGGACTACGATAGATCCCCTACACTTGTGGGTCATCAAGACTCTTTTCTGGCGCCGTTGCCGGGGAGTGAAGCGCCTTTGGTAGGTGGAATTTGGTAAGGAAAAATTTATATAGTGTGCTGAAATTTACTGTCACTTGTTACTATGGAAAGTAATCCTTTGAGGGGCTTGTTCGGGTTATCTTCACGCCGACCAGTAGAGCAAAGAGTTGCTCCTCAACCTACTGAACCTACTGAAAATGTTTACTTTGAAATTCCTTCGGGTATGATAGAGAAACTGCTAGCTAATCCTTTTACAGGTGATGGAACATTACATCCCGATTTGCACCTAATCTATGTGGATGAAGTTTGTGGATTATTTAAGCTTGCAGGTATGCCCGAGGATGTTATCAAGCAGAAGGTCTTCCCTTTAGCTTTGAAGGGAAAGGCATTGACATGGTTTAGGCTATGTGATGATATGGGATCATGGAACTACAACCGATTGAAATTGGAATTTCATCAGAAGTTTCATCCTATGCATCTTGTTCATCGTGATCGTAATTATATATATAATTTTTGGCCTCGCGAAGGAGAAAGCATCGCTCAAGCTTGGGGGAGGCTTAAGTCAATGTTATATTCATGCCCCAATCATGAGCTCTCAAGAGAAATTATTATTCAAAAATTTATGCTCGGCTTTCTCTCAATAATCGCTCCATGCTCGATACTTCTTGTACTGGTTCTTTTATGATGAAGACTATTGAATTCAAATGGGATTTATTGGAAAGAATTAAACGCAACTCTGAAGATTGGGACCTCGACGAAGGTAAGGAGTCAGGTATAACACCTAAGTTTGATTGTGTTAAATCTTTTATGGATACCGATGTTTTCCGTGAATTTAGCACTAAATATGGACTTGACTCTGAGATAGTAGCTTCTTTCTGTGAATCATTTGCTACTCATGTTGATCTCCCTAAGGAGAAGTGGTTTAAATATAATCCTCCCATTGAAGTAAAAGTAGTTGCACCTATTAAAGTTGAAGAAAAGACTATCACTTATAATGATCCTATTGTTCCTATTGCTTATATTGAAAACCACCTTTCCCCGTTAGAATAAAGGATCATGCTAAAGCTTCAACTGTGGTCAACAAAAGTAATATTAGGACACCCAAACCCCCTGAGCAAATTAAAGTTGAACCTAGTATTGCTATGGTTAAAGATCTCTTGGCTGATAATATTGATGGGCATGTTATTTACTTCTGTGATGAAGCTGCTAGAATTGCTAGGCCTGACACTAAAAATAAAAATAGACCTGTGGTAGGCATGTCTGTTATTTCTGTTAAAATAGGAGATCATTGTTATCATGGCTTGTGTGATATGGGTGCTAGTGCAAGTGCAATACCCCATTCCCTATACAAAGAAATTATGCATGATATTGCACCTGCTGAAATAGAAGAAATTGATGTTACAATTAAGCTTGCCAATAGAGATACTATTTCACCAGTTGGGATTGTTAGAGATGTTGAAGTCTTGTGTGGGAAAGTAAAATATCCTGCTGATTTTCTTGTTCTTGGTTCCCCACAAGATAACTTTTGTCCCATTATATTTGGTAGACCCTTCTTGAATATTGTTAATGCTAGGATAGACTGCGAAAAGGATGTTGTTACTATTGGTTTGGGGGATATGTCTCATGAGTTTAATTTTGCTAAATTTCGTAGACAACCCCGTGATGAGGAATTGCCGTGCCCCTAATGATCCTTTAGAACAATATTTGCTAGACCATGAAAATGATATGTTTATGAATGAAAGAAGGGAAATAGATGAAGTATTCTTTAAACAGGGACCTATTTTGAAACACAATGTGCCTGTTGAAATCCTAGGGGATCCTCCTCCACCCAAGGGTGATCCCGTGTTTGAGCTTAAACCATTACCTGATACTCTTAAATATGCATATCTTGATGAAAAGAAGATATATCCTGTTATTATTAGTGCTAACCTTTCAGAGAAGGAAGAAGAGAAATTGTTGAAAACTCTGAAGAAGCACCGTGCTGCTATTGGATATACTCTTGATGATCTTAAGGGCATTAGTCCCACTCTATGCCAGCACAAAATAAAATTGGAGAAAGACGCTAAACCAGTTGTTGATCACCAACGACGGTTAAATCCTAAGATGAAAGAAGTGGTAAGAAAAGAAATACTAAAGCTTCTGGAGGCAGGTATAATCTATCCCATTGCTGATAGTCAGTGGGTAAGTCCTGTCCATTGTGTCCCTAAGAACGGAGGTATTACTGTTGTTCCTAATGATAAAGATGAATTGATCCCACAAAGAATTGTTACAGGTTATAGGATGGTAATTGATTTCCGCAAATTAAATAAAGCTACTAAAAAGGATCATTACCCTTTACCTTTTATTGATCAAATGCTAGAAAGATTATCCAAACATACACATTTTTGCTTTCTAGATGGTTATTCTGGTTTCTCTCAAATACCTGTGTCAAAAGAGGATCAAGAAAAGACCAATTTTACTTGCCCTTTCGGTACCTTTGCTTATAGACGTATGCCTTTTGGTTTATGCAATGCACCTGCTACCTGTCAAAGATGCATGATGGCTATATTCTCTGATTTTTGTGAAAAGATTGTTGAGGTTTTCATGGATGACTTCTCCGTATATGGAACTTCTTTTGATGATTGCTTGAGCAACCTTGATCGAGTTTTGCAGAGATGTGAAGAAACTAATCTTGTCTTGAATTGGGAAAAGTGCCACTTTATGGTTAATGAAGGTATTGTCTTGGGGCATAAAATTTTTGAAAGAGGTATTGAAGTTGATAAAGCTAAAGTTGATGTCATTGAAAAGATGTCGTGTCCCAAGGACATCAAAGGTATAAGAAGTTTCCTTGGTCATGCCGGTTTTTATAGGAGGTTCATTAAGGACTTCTCAAAAATTTCTAGGCCTCTGACTAATCTCTTACAAAAAGATATTCCTTTTGTCTTTGATGATGATTGTGTAGAAGCATTTGAAATACTTAAGAAAGCTTGATTTCTGCACCTATTGTTCAGCCACCTGATTGGAATTTACCCTTTGAAATTATGTGTGATGCTAGTGATTATGCTGTAGGTGCTGTTCTAGGACAAAGAGTTGATAAGAAATTAAATGTTATTCAATATGCTAGTAAAACTCTAGACAGTGCCCAAAGAAATTATGCTACTACTGAAAAAGAATTTTTAGCAGTTGTATTTGCTTGTGATAAGTTCAGACCTTATATTGTTGATTCTAAATTAACTGTTCACACGGATCATCCTGCTATTAAATATCTTATGGAAAAGAAAGATGCTAAACCTAGACTTATTAGATGGGTTCTCTTGCTACAAGAATTTGATTTGCATATTATTGATAGAAAGGGAGCTGAGAACCCCGATGCAGACAACTTGTCTAGGTTAGAGAATGTTCTTGATGACCCACTACCTATTGATGATAGCTTCCCTGATGAACAATTAGCTGTCATAAATGCTTCTCGTACTGCTCCATGGTATGCTGATTATGCTAATTACATTGTTGCTAATTTTATACCACCTAGTTTCACATACCAGCAAAAGAAAAAGTTTTCTATGATTTAAGACATTACTTCTGGGATGACCCACATCTTTATAAAGAAGGAGTAGATGGTGTTATTAGACGTTGTGTACATGAGCATGAACGGGAACAGATCCTACACAAGTGTCACTCCAAGGCTTATGGAGGACACCACGCTGGAGATAGAACTGCACATAAGGTATTGCAATCCGGTTTTTATTAGCCTACTCTCTTCAAAGATGCCCGTAAGTTTGTCTTTTCTTGTGATGAATGTCAAAGAATTGGTAATATTAGTAGACGTCAAGATATGCCTATGAATTATTCACTTGTTATTGAACCATTTGATGTTTGGGGCTTTGATTATATGGGACCGTTTCCTTCCTCTAATGGCTATACACATATTTTAGTTGATGTTGATTACGTTACTAAGTGGGTAGAAGCTATTCCAACTAGTAGTGCTGATCATAACACCTCTATTAAGATGCTTAAAAGAAGTTATTTTTCTGAGGTTTGGAGTCCCTAGATACTTAATGACTGATGGTGGTTCACATTTTATTCATGGTGCTTTTCGTAAGATGCTTGCTAAGTATGATGTTAATCATAGAATTGCATCTCCATATCACCCACAATCTAGTGGTCAAGTAGAACTTAGTAATAGAGAGCTCAAATTAATTTTGCAAAAGACTGTTAATAGATCTAGAAAGAATTGGTCCAAGAAACTTGATGATGCATTATGGGCCTATAGAACTGCATATAAAATCCTATGGGTATGTCTCCGTATAAAATGGTTTATGGAAAAGCATGTCACTTACCTCTCGAACTAGAACATAAGGCATATTGGGCCATTAAAGAGCTCAATTATGATTTCAAACTTGCCTGGTGAGAAGAGGCTATTTGACATTAGCTCACTTGATGAATGGAGAACCCAAGCCTATGAGAATGCCAAACTGTTTAAAGAAAAGGTTAAAAGATGGCATGACAAAAGGATACAAAAGCGTGAGTTTAATGTAGGTGATTATGTGTTGCTATTCAACTCTCGTTTAAGATTTTTTGCAGGAAAACTTCTCTCTAAATGGGAAGGTCCTTACGTTATCGAGGAGGTCTATCGTTCCGGTGCCATAAAAATCAACAACTTCGAAGGCACAAATCCGAAGGTGGTGAACGGTCAAAGAATCAAACATTATATCTCAGGTAATCCTATAAATGTTGAAACTAATGTTATTGAAACCGTAACCCCGGAGGAATACATAAGGGACACTTTCCAGAATGTTTCAGACTCCGAAAAGGAATAGGTATGTGGTACGGTAAGTAAACCGACTCCAAAATAGTTCTAATAGCAATTTTTCTCCATTTTGGAATATTTAAGAAAATAGGAAAATAAGAAGTAGTCCGGAAGGGACACGAGGCATCCACGAGGGTGGAGGGCGCGCCCTACCCCCTGGGCGTGCCCCCTACCTCGTGGGCACCTCGTGTGCCCTTCGGACTCCGTTTTCTTGCATGATACTTATTTTGGCCGGTAAAAATTCATTATATAATCTCCCGAAGGTTTTGACCACCGTACCACGCAAATATCCTCTGTTTTTGTTTCAAGCTGTTTTTCTGACAGATCTAGATCACCATGACGTCTCCAAGTGCCCCCAAGGACAAGTTCTTTGAGAAGGTCATCAACCCCTACCTCGCGGAAGTGCTGCAACATCCTCAAACCATTGAGATGCGTGAGGGGTTGCTGCACATCCGCGATGTTGAGGGACCAAGGAGGACCGGAAGCGTGGAGAAAAGGCTCGAGGCAATGGAGCAACAAGTTTTCAAGTGCCAGGAGATGGTGGAACGTGGACTCGACGCCAATCATATAATGATCACGGAGTTCACCAACAATCACAAGATGGATGCCAAGAACATTGGGGAGGCCATCTTCAAGCTTCACGAGAAAATTGAGCGTCTCCAAGCCCAGATCTATGACCTGCAAAACCAAAACTGTGAGTATGAATATAGATTCAAGAGGATGAGTTTGGCTGCGGATTTTGAGGATTCCAGAGACTCGATTATCCTTCTATGATGGTGAGCCTATGCCTTGGAAGATGGACGACAATCCTACATCATCAACAACTCCATCATCACCACACCCGAGGAAAGAGATATAATCACATGGGTATGGGCACTCCCCTTGGCAACTGCCAAGCTTGGGGGAGGTGCCTCGGTATCGTATCACCATCACACTCCTATCTTTACCGTTTTTCTTAGTTCGGTCCTTTTGGTAATATCTTGATTTAGTAGAATAAAGTTTTGGTATGATCTAGTTTTGAGTTTTGCTTTATGATCCTTCTATGTAATCGAGTCCGTGAGCTATATATATAATAAAGATTAGTGTTGAGTCAAGGGCTTGATTATCTTGCTATGATCTTGAGGGAAAAAGAAAAAGAAAAAGAAAGAATAAAAAGAAATAAGAGATCATATTGATCTTATGGAGAGTAATGACTTCACATATAAAGAGTATGATGAATAAAAGTTGTTGAGAGTTGACAAACATAGTTTTGGTCATCGTGGCAATTAATAGGAAGTAATAACGAAAGAGAGGTTCTCACATATAAATATACTATCTTGGACATCTTTTATGATTGTGAGCACTCATTAAAATATGACATGCTAAAGAGTTGATGTTGGACAAGGAAGACAACGTAATGGGTTATGTTTTCTTATATCTGAAATAAAGTATATTGTCATGGATCATCCAACATGTTGAGCTTGCCTTTCTCCTCATGCTAGCCAAACTCTTTGCACCAAGTAGAGATACTACTTGTGCTTCCAAATATCCTTAAACCCAGTTTTGCCATGAGAGTCCACCATCGACCATATCTACCTATGGATTGAGTAAGATCCTTCAAATAAGTTGTCATCGTTGCATGCAATAAAAATTGCTCTCTAAATATGTATGATCTATTAGTGTGGAGAAAATAAGCTTTATACGATCTTGTGATATGGAAGCAATAAAAGTGACGGACTGCATAATAAATGTCCCTATCACAAGTGGCAATATAAAGTGACGTTATTTCACATTAAGATTTTGTGCATCCAACCCTAAAAGCACATGACAACCTCTGCTTCCCTCCGCGAAGGGCCTATCTTTTATTCTTGTCTCATACTTTATACAAGAGTCATGGTGATCTTCACCTTTCCTTTTTACATTTTATCCTTTGGCAAGCACATCGTGTTGGAAAGATCCTGATATATATATATATATATATATATATATATATATATATATATATATATATATATATATATCCAATTGGATGTAAGTTAGCATGAACTATTATTGTTGACATTACCCTTGAGGTAAAAGGTTGGGAGGCAACACTATAAGCCCCTATCTTTCTCTGTGTCCGATTTAAAACTCTATACCCATAAGTATTGCGTGAGTGTTAGCAATTGTGAAAGACTAAATGATAGTTGAGTATGTGGACTTGCTGAAAAGCTCTTATATTGACTCATTCTAATGTTATGATAAATTGCAATTGCTTCAATGACTGAGATTATAGTTTGCTAGTTCTCAATGAAGTTTCTGATTCATACTTGACATTGTGAATAGATTGTTACTTTAGCATAAGAAATCATATCACAAAATATATATAAATATGTGTGTTGCTGTTATAAGAATGATCATGATGCCCTCATGTCCGTATTTTATTTTATCGACACCTCTATCTCTAAACATGTGGACATATTTTTCGTTATCGGTTTCCGCTTAAGGACAAGCAAGGTCTAAGCTTGGGGGAGTTGATACGTCCATTTTGAATCATGCTTTTATATCGATATTTATTGCATTATGGGCTGTTATTACACATTATGTCACAATACTTATGCCTATTCTCTCTTATTTTACAAGGTTTACATGAAGAGGGAGAATGCCGGCAGCTGGAATTCTGGGTTCGAAAAGGAGCAAATATTAGAGACCTATTCTGCACAACTCCAAAAGTCATGAAACTCCACGGAAGTTATTTTTGGAATATATAAAAAATACTGGAGAAATAATCAACCAGAGGGGGCCCACACCCTGGCCACGAGGGTGGGGGCACGCCCTACCCCCTGGGCGCGCCTCCCTGCCTCGTGGGCCCCCTAGCAAGCCTCGGGTGCCCATCTTCTGCTATATGAAGTCTTTTACCCTGAAAAAATCATAAGCAAGCTTTCGGGACGAAACACCGCCGCGACGAGGCGGAACCTTGGCGGAACCAATCTAGGGCTCCGGCGGAGCTGTTCTGCCGGGGAAACATCCCTCCGGGAGGGGGAAATCATCACCATCGTCATTACCAACGATCCTCTCATCGGGAGGGGGTCAATCTCCATCAACATCTTCACCAGCACCATCTCCTCTCAAACCCTAGTTCATCTCTTGTATCCAATCTTTGTATCAAAACCTCAGATTGGTACCTGTGGGTTGCTAGTAGTATTGATTACTCCTTGTAGTTGATGCTAGTTGGTTTATTTGGTGGAAGATCATATGTTCAGATCCTTTATGCATACTAATACCCCTCTGATTATGAACATGAATATGATTTGTGAGTAGTTACGTTTGTTCCTGAGGACATGGGAGAAGTCTTGCTATAAGTAGTCATGTGAATTTGGTATTCGTTCGATATTTTGATGAGATGTATGTTGTCTTTCCTCTAGTGGTGTTATGTGAACGTCGACTACATGACACTTCACCATTGTTTGGGCCTAGAGGAAGGCATTGGGAAGTAATAAGTAGATGATGGGTTGCTAGAGTGACAGAAGCTTAAACCCTAGTTTATGCGTTGCTTCATAAGGGGCTGATTTGGATCCATATGTTTCATGCTATGGTTAGGTTTACCTTAGTACTTCTTTTGTAGTTGCGGATGCTTGCAATAGAGGTTAATCATAAGTGGGATGCTTGTCCAAGGAAGGACAGCACCCAAGCACCGGTCTACCCACATACCAAATTATCAAAGTAAAGAACGCGAATCATATGAGCGTGATGAAAACTAGCTTGACGATAATTCCCATGTGTCCTCGGGAGCGTTTTCCTTCATATAAGAGTTTGTCGAGGCTTGTCCTTTGCTACAAAAAGGATTGGGCCACCTGGCTGCACCTTATTTACTTTTGTTACTTGTTACCCGTCACAAATTACCTTATCACAAAACTATCTTTTGCTGATAATTTCAGTGCTTGCAAAGAATACCTTATTGAAAACCGATTGTCATTTCCTTCTGCTCCTCGTTGGGTTCGACACTCTTACTTATCGAAAGGACTACGATAGATCCCCTACACTTGTGGGTCATCATGCCACTGGTTGGCGATCTCCTCCGGATCCCTCTGATAAACAGACTGCCGATAAGGGTCAAGTGGTGGCTCCGGCTCAGCCTCTGGAGCAGGTGTCACACTCAAGTATGCATGAATGGCCTCCGGCAAAATGAGGTACGTGCCTGAAAATATGTTAAACAAAGAGGGCGCAGGCAAGGTAATAATCTCACAATAATTTTTATCAAATATCAAATTATACTTAAGCAGTTTCTTCTTATTTTTAACCATAAAGTCATGTGCTACCATACTCTTATAATCTACAAAGATAGGGGAAGCAACTTTTCTTCTTTCTCATAATGCCTAATAGGTGTGCAGCAAGGCGCGAAGCAAAGATGCCACCGAAGATGGGGCCCTTTGTACGGTTCAGACTTAATCGTTTAGCAATAATAGCACCTAAACTGAAAGTTGTATCACGAAACAAAGCATGGTGCAAAATAACAATATCAGGAGCACTAAGATTTCCACTGTTCCCGCGACCAATCAAGCATCTACTAGCAAATATTGCAAAGTAACATAGAACACGAAAATGTATGCTAGTAATTCTTGCACCTGAAACTTTCCTCGTTTCCCCTACAGCAATTTCATTAATAAATCCCTCCACATCATTACGGTGTGGTTCCTCTATGCTGCCCTAAAGGGTATCTTGAATACCAGACAAAAATCATATAGGGACATCTCCTTAGCTTCATCATATAAATGAAACTCCACTGAAGGTGGTGATTTCTTAGCATGAAAGGGAAAATTTTGCACGAAAATATTAGTGAGTAGGAGATACTCTTCGCGCTGGTCGTGGAGGAAGTTGGTGAGGCCTGCATTCTTAGCCAAGTAATAAAAATCATCATGAATTCCGGCGGCCTTTAAGAATGCATCACAAGGCCATTCACACGGCCGAACCTCCGCAGTGCGAGGAAGATTACATTTAGGCTTCTTATTCTCTTCACTTTGCTTATCCTTCGAGCTTCGGCTTGAAGAGCCTCTCAACAATCTCTTCATCATTTTCTTTCTCTGAATTTTTTTGAAAATTTTTAGTAACTCAAAATAAAACTGAACCAAACTCAACAAGATTGATAGAAACTCCTCCCACAAGTGGCTAGAGACTATATCATGTATTAAAACTACTTTGGACCATATAAATTTGACATGCAAGCTCAAGAACAGGGTCACCTAAGCAGCAAAAATTTGCAATAAATAAAGCACTAGAACAAAAACTAATTGGACCATTGGAGGAGTCACATACCGAAGAACAATCCCCCAAAGCAGTTTTGTGAATGGAGCTTTGAGCAAGGAGATCGAAAATCGCAGCAAAATGAGCTAGAACATGAGTTTGAGCTGTGTGGTGATTTCTTTTCTGGAGGAAGACGAAGTGTGTGGGTGCAGGAATAAGTGGAGGGGGCCACGTGGGGCCCACGAGGCAGGGGCGCGCCCTGGACCCTCGTGGCCAGGTGGTCGCTCCCCCTGATGTGTTCTTAGTGCCAGATATACTTAATATTCTACAAAAAATCATATTTCAATTTCAGGGCATTTGGAGAACTTTTATTTTCGGAGTATTTTTTATTGCAAGGATAATTCAGAAAACAGACAGAAAATACTATTTTTGCTTTATTTAATCTAAATAACAGAAAGTAAAAGGAGGGTACAGAGAGTTGTGCATTCTAACTTCATCCATCTCAGGCTCATTAAAAGGAATCTACTAACAAGGTTGATCAAGTCTTGTTAACAAACTCATTCCGAATCGCATGAAACCAGAGAATTTTCGAATAGCACTAGGTTACCTCAACGGGGATATGCACGTCCCCAATAATAAGAATATCATATTTCTTCTTGACAGTAGGAAGAGGAAATTCAAAACCTCCAATAGTAATCGTTGAAGTTTTTCTAATAGAATTGATACTTTGGACTTGAGGTTGTTTCCTCGGAAAGTGTACCGTATGCTCATTACCATTAACATGAAAAGTAAAATTGCCTTTGTTGCAATCAATAACAGCCCCTGCGGTATTCAAAGAGGGTCTACCAAGAATAATAGACATACTATCGTCCTCGGGAATATCAAGAATAACAAAGTCCGTTAAAATAGCAACATTTGCAACCACAACAGGCACATCCTCACAAACACCGACAGGTATAGGAGTTGATTTATCGGCCATTTGCAATGATATTTCAGTAGGTGTCAACTTATTCAAATCAAGTCTACGATATAAAGAGAGAGGCATAACACTAACACCGGCTCCAAGATCACATAAAGCAGTTTTAACATAATTTCTTTTAATGGAGCATGGTATAGTTGGTACTCCTTGATCTCCAAGTTTCTTTGGTATTCCACCTTTAAAAGTATAATTAGCAAGCATGGTGGAAATTTCAGCTTCCGGTATCTTTCTTTTATTTTATAACAATATCTTTCATATACTTAGCATAAGTTCATTTTAAGCATATCAGTCAAACGCATACGCAAAAAGATAGGTCTAATCATTTCAGCAAAGTGCTCAAAATCATCATCATCCTTTTTCTTAGATGGTTTAGGAGGAAAAGGCATGGGTTTCTGAACCCATGGTTCTCTTTCTTTACCGTGCTTCCTAGAAAGAAAGTCTCTCTTATCATAACATTGATTCTTTGATTGTGGGTTATCAAGATCAACAGCAGGTTCAATTTCTACATCATTGTTATTGCTAGGTTGAGCATCAACATGAACATCATCATTAATATTATCACTGGGTTCATGTTTATCACCGGATGGTGTTTCATCATCAGAAATAGAAATATCATTGTGATTCTCAGGTGTGTCAACAACAGGTTCACTAGAAGCATGCAAAGTCCGATCATTTTTCTTTTTCTTCCTCTTAGAAGGACTAGGTGCATCAACATTAGTTCTCTGAGAATCTTGCTCAATTCTCTTAGGGTGGCCCTCAGGGTACAAAGGTTCCTGATTCATTTTACCCCCTCTAGTCATAAGTCTAACAACATTATCGTTTTTCTTATTATTCAATTCATTGAGCAAATCATTCTAAGCTTTAAGCACTTGTTCTACTTGAGTGGTAACCATAGAAGCATGTTTACTAATGAGTTTAAGTTCACCTTTAACTCTAGACATATAATCACTCAAGTGTTCAATCATATAAGCATTACGTTTCAATTGTCTACTAACATAAGCATTGAAGTTTTCTTGTTTAACAATAAAGTCATCAAACTCATCCAAGCATTGGCTAGCAAACTTAGTAGACGGAATTTCAGCTTTATCATATCTATAAAGAGAGTTTACCTTTACTACCTGTGTCGGGTTATCTAGACAATGTATTTCTTCAATAGGCGGTAAATTCTTAACATCTTCAGCTTTAATACCTTTTTCTTTCATAGATTTCTTTGCCTCTTGCATATCTTCAGGACTGAGAAATAGAATACCCCTTTTCTTCGGAGTTGGCTTAGGAGTTAGTTTAGGAAGTGTCCAATTATTTTCATTAGTCAACATATTATTCAATAGCAATTCAGCTTGATCAACAGTTCTTTCCCTGAAAACACAACAAGCACAACTATCCAGGTGGTCTCTGGAAGCATCGGTTAGTCCATTATAAAAGATATCAAGTATTTCATTTTTCTTGAGAGGATGATCAGGCAAAGCATTAAGTAATTGGAGAAGCCTCCCCCAAGCTTGTGGGAGACTCTCTTCTTCAATTTGCACAAAATTATATATTTCCCTTAAAGCAGCATGTTTCTTATGAGCAGGGAAATATTTAGCAGAGAAGTAATAAATCATATCCTGGGGACTACGCACACCACCAGGATCAAGAGAATTAAACCATGTTTTAGCATCACCCTTTAATGAGAACGGAAATATCTTAAGGATATAGTACTAACGAATTTTTTCCTCATGAGTGAATAGGGTGGCTATATCATTTAATTTATTAAGATGTGCCACAACAGTTTCAGATTCATAGCCAAGAAAAGGATCAGATTCAACCAAAGTAATAAGCTCAGGATCGACAGAGAAATCATAATCCTTATCAGTAATACAAATAGGTGAAGTAGCAAAAGCAGGGTCCTATTTCATTCTAGCATTCAAAGACTTTTCTTTCAGCTTAGCTAATAATTTCTTAAGATCATATCCATTGCAAGCAAGAAAATCTCTAGCAGTTTCTTCATCCATAACATAACCCTCAGGCACAACAGGCAATTCATATCTAGGGGGAGAATCTTCATCATCACTTTCATCAATATTATCAGTTTCAATAATTTCATTCTCTCTAGCCCTAGCAAGTTGTTCATCGAGAAATTCACCTAGTGGCACAATATTATCAAGCATAGAAGTAGTTTCATCAGAAGCATCATCAATAACATGCGACATATCAGAATCAATAGCAGAAGCAGGTTTAGGTGTCGCAAGTTTACTCAAAACAGAAGGCGAATCAAGTGCAGAGCTAGATGGCAGTTCCTTACCTCCCCTCGTAGTTGAGGGATAAATATTGGTTTTTTCGTCTTTCAAGTTCCTCATAGTGATCAGCTGATATAAATCCCAAGTGACTCAAAGAATAGAGCTATGCTCCCCGGCAACGGCGCCAGAAAATAGTCTTGATAACCCACAAGTATAGGGGATCGCAACAGTTTTCGAGGGTAGAGTATTCAACCCAAATTTATTGATTCGACACAAGGGGAGCCAAAGAATATTCTCAAGTATTAGTAGTTGAGTTGTCAATTCAACCACACCTGTAAAACTTAATATCTACAGCAAAGTATTTAGTGGCAAAATAGTATGGAAGTAACGGTAACGGTAGCAAAAGTGACAGTAGCAGTTTTGTAGTAATTGTAACAGTGACAACGAAAAACTAACTTAAGCAGAGATCAATATGTGAAAAGCTCGTAGGCAATGGATCAGTGATGGATAATTATGTCGGATGCGATTCCTCATGTAATAGTTATAACCTAGGGTGACACAGAACTAGCTCCAATTCATCAATGTCATGTAGGCATGTATTCCGAATATAGTCATACGTGCTTATGGAAAAGAACTTGCATGACATCTTTTGTCCTACCCTCCCATGGCAGCGGGGTCCTATTGGAAACTAAGGGATATTAAGGCCTCCTTTTAATAGAGTACCAGACCAAAGCATTAACACTTAGTAAATACATGAACTCCTCAAACTACGGTCATCACCGGGAGTGGTCCCGATTATTGTCACTTCGGGGTTACCGGATCATAACACATAATAGGTGACTAATGACTTGCAAGATAGGATCAAGAACTCACATATATTCATGAAAACATAATAGGTTCAGATCTGAATTCATGGCACTCGGGCCCTAGTGACAAGCATTAAGCATAGCAAAGTCATAGCAACATCAATCTCGAAACATAATGGATACTAGGGATCAAACCCTAACAAAACTAACTCGATTACATGATAAATCTCATCCAACCCATCACCGTCCAGCAAGCCTACGATGGAATTACTCACGCACGGCGGTGAGCATCATGAAATTGGTGATGGAGGATTGTTGATGATGATGACGGCGACGGATTCCCCTCTCTGGAGCCCCGAACGGACTCTAGATCAGCCCTCCCGCGAGAGATTAGGGCTTGGCGGCGGCTCCGTATCATAAAACGCGATGAATCCTTCTCTCTGATTTTTTTCTCCCCGAACGTGAATATATGGAATTGGAGTTTAGGTCGGTGGAGCCTCAGGGGGCCCACGAGACAGGGGGCGCGCCCAGGGGGGTCGGTATGCCCCCCACCCTCGTGGACAGTGTGTGGGCCCCTGGTCTTTATTCTTTCGCCATTATTTTTTATATATTCCAAAAATATTCTCCGTGAAGTTTCAGGTCATTCCGAAACTTTTATTTCTGCACAAAAATAACATCATGGCAATTCTGCTGAAAACGACGTCAGTCTGGGTTAGTTCCATTCAAATCATGCAAGTTAGAGTCCAAAACAAGGGCAAAAGTGTTTGGAAAAGTAGATACGATGGAGACGTATCATTGTGTTATTGTTTCCCTCCCACCGGTTTTACTAAAAAATCTCATTCCTGATTCAGCCCCTCACTATTCAAGACTCTCTTCTCTATCTTCAATAGTAGATTCCCCTCAGTGCAGGGATCCTCCTACAGAATGAGACTGCGCTCCGTCGCTCGACTCCCTCCCATTGAGTAGTGTTTCTATATCAAGCTGCATAGACCATGATGCACACCTACCTATGGATGCCACCCTTCTTCCGCCATGGTGAGTGACCCTAACCCCGACAGCGTTGTGTGCCTGCTCTAGGGCTACTCGAGGACCAGGCGGGAAGGAGGATATGGAGGAGTTGTAATGTCATGCTCTCCCCCAACATTTAAAGTCGTCTGCCCTGAGCACCCACCCGCTCGATTTGGCTCCTCCACACTAGGTCCTTCTGTTCTTGATGTGTCGCAGTTGCCATGATGGAGGTGGCGGCTGACGAATATGAAATTTTATGTATGTAGATAATAGAATAGTTGTCGATGTAGACCACTTCGTGTTTCTTGAAGTTAAATGGTTTGCCACAAAATACGAAAAATGAGTATGATGGTTGTTGAACTAAAAATACTCTAGCAAGCAATGATAAAATGAAGAATAGCTTCTCGGACATTCCTCGCGGTGGTAGCGGCCATAGCGGCATCATGAAGTAGCGGGTGGCAATGGCGGCAACCGTAACATCTCTGAGCGATAGGTGGCGACGGCCATCACCCAGCGTGTGGGCGGAGATGCTCCTCACAGCTTGCGTCTGGATCCGCACCATTCAGCCATGGCCGAGCTTCTTGGTCGGTCCATGTGACGGAGGCGGTGACCACGGCTTCACGGAGTAATGAGTGGCAATGTATAAGGTCCTGCGTGCGGGCTGACATGCTATTTAAGAGGGTTTTTTTCCGCGGGATGTTATTTAAGAGGGTCTATTTTTTAAAGATTTTTTTATTCTCTTCTTTCTATACAAGATTTTTGTACCTTCATAGAGTTATGTTTCATTTTACTTTGTTGTGTGTGGTATTGCTTCCGTTTTATTTCAATTAAGTAATTGCCATCGAAGAAAAGCCATCAAGGCTCTCTTGCATTATTTATGAGATTACAACGAAGAAAGGGGTTCATCAACCCAATATGATGTTTCATATAATTAAAGCAAAATACATCTAACTCTTGCATCATATGGCCTGCTTCTCTTTGGAAGTGCTTTAATTTGACCTTCCCATTTAATTGTCAAAACTTAAGCAAACTAGGGAATCAAGGCGATCAACGGAAAGGTGGGATATGGGAGAGAAGGGCTTGTTGTAACATGCTTGTGCCATTTCTCTCCTTCTGCCTGTAGTAACGCACGGGCATTTCTTTTCCATTGTAGACCCATGGTGAAAGTGAGGTGGGAGTCGTCCGATTTTCAAGGAGAGGGCTTCAGTGAGAAATGTCCTACTACGTTAGAAAGTTGAGAGGGGAGGGGAGAGTCCGGCAGAAAAAGGGAAGCGTGCATCGTGGAGTGGGGTTTTATGTAGGGCCCATGTGTTGGAGATAACACGGCGGATAGTCCGAACAACAATATTTCTCCACGACATATGGTCTGCATTTGGGGGAGCCCAGAAAGTCAAGACGGATGCATTTTGGGGAGCCTGCTGGGCACCCGTACATGCCTAGGCATATGAGGGAGAAATGAGCTTCAATTTTGGAGATGACATTAACCATTTATTTGATTCATTTATAAGCATTGTAGCCCGGTCATAGCAACACACGAGCATTTTACTAGCTTTAGCATACAGACTATAGGTCAGCGTCACCCAACGCCAGAGATCAAGCCCATGTGATGGTGTCCTGAACTAGGGGGTAGCAACCTAGTTAGCCCACAGTCCATGGGCCGGGCTTATGGCCCACCGTACTCACAAGGAAGAACTCCGGATGCCGCGTACTGATGTCTACTACGCAGCCTTGTTCTTGTAGACGTTGTTGGGCCTCCAAGTGTAGAGGTTTCTAGGACAGTAGCAAATTTCCCTCAAGTGGATGACCTAAGGTCTATCAATCCATGGGAGGCGTAGGTTGAAGATGGTCTCTCTCAAACAACCCTGCAACCAAATAACAAAGAGTCTCTTGTGTCCCCAACACACCCAATACAATGATAAATTGTATAGGTGCACTAGTTCGGCGAAGAGATGGTGATACAAGTGCAATATGGATGGTAGATATAGGTTTTTGTAATCCGAAATAATAAAAACAGCAATGTAACAAGTGGTAAAAGTGAGCGTAAACGGTATTGCAATGCTAGGAAACAAGGCCTAGGGTTCATACTTTCACTAGTGCAAGTTCTCTCAACAATAATAACATAATTGGATCATATAACTATCCCTCAACATGCAACAAAGAGTCACTCCAAAGTCACTAATAGTGGATAACAAATGAAGAGATTACGGTAGGGTACGAAACCACCTCAAAGGTATTCTTTCCGATCAATCCATTGGGCTATTCCTAAAAGTGTAACAAACAGCCCTAGAGTTCGTAGTAAAATAACACCTTAAGACACACATCAACCAAAACCCTAATGTCACCTAGATACTCCAATGTCACCTCAAGTATCCGTGGGTATGATTATACGATATGCATCACACAATCTCAAATTCATCTATTCAACCAACACATAGAACCTCAAAGAGTGCCCCAAAGTTTCTACCGGAGAGTCAAGATGAAAACGTGTGCCAACCCCTATGCATAGGTTCATGGGCGGAACCCGCAAGTTGATCACCAAAACATATATCAAGTGGATCACGTGATATCCCATTGTCACCACAGATAAGCACGGCAAGACATACATCAAGTGTTCTCAAATCCTTAAAGACTCAATCCGATAAGATAACTTCAAAGGGAAAACTCAATCCATTACAAGAGAGTAGAGGGGGAGAAACATCATAAGATCCAACTATAATAGCAAAGCTCGCGATACATCAAGATCGTATCACCTCAAGAACACGAGAGAGAGAGAGAGAGATCAAACACATAGCTACTGGTACATACCCTCAGCCCCGAGGGTGAACTACTCCCTCCTCGTCATGGAGAGTGCCGGGATGATGAAGATGGCCACCGGTGAAGGATCCCCCCTCCGGCAGGGTGCCGGAACAGGGTCCCTTTTCCGAAGGTTTCATTCCGTTTGACTCCGTTTGATATTCCTTTTCTGCGAAACGCTGAAACAAGGAGAAAAACAGAAACTGGCACTGGGCTCTGGGTTAATAGGTTAGTCCCAAAAATAATATAAAAGTGTTTAATAAAGCCCATAAACATCCAAAACAGATAATATAATAGCATGGAACAATCAAAAAAATTAGATACGTTGGAGACGTATCAAGCTCCTATACGTGAGTATGATGTTGAGCTACCTAATGTTTATTTAGATTATAATGCCATGGTTCATCGTCATTTTCTTGAGAGGAGTGAGCAGTCCCTCCAGTATCGCTTAATTTTTGACAGACGTCGTATTGTCCATATTACTCTCCATGCTCCTGCCTTCTTTGATTATCAGGCAAAAGGAAGACATGTTATTACCAGAGAGGACGCAGATGAGTATGAGAGGAGGGCGGAGGCAGCTCGCCGCCACGCTGCAGCTCAGGAGGCAATAGCCGCTGCATCTCAGTACAACCCCGGCTACAACTATGGATATCCGCCAGGCCATCCGTGGGAATAAGCCAACTTAGGCCAAAAGCCGAAGCTTGGGGGAGTACGTATTTCCCACCAACATTACATTTATGTTTACACACTCATTGTTAGTTGTCGGTGCTCATACTTTTTCACAGTAATATCCATGCTAGTTTATTTTATTTTTCTTGCTTTCTTCTTGTGTGTTTGTTAAATCTTAAGAAAAACCAAAAAAAATAGTAGTAGCTTTTAGCTAGTTTATTTTCTTGCTGTAGTAGTAATAATTAAAATAAAACCCAAAAATATTTCATGTTCTTCTTTTGCTTGTTGGGATCTTTCCCGTGTAAATAGTTTTATTTCTTTTCTTTTCTTTGGGGGTCGATAGGAGAAGACCATGATTAAATTGTTGAAGTGGCTCTTTTATGCATTATTGTTGATTTACCCAAGAGCCCATATTGCCTTGTCTTCTCCTGTTTATTGAATGCTTGCAGATTCCAGCTTAGTCCAACGCACGTGCACTCTTATTATTTTCACATTGTTCGGTCGTGCAAGTGAAAGGCAATTATGACGATATATGATGGACTGATTGAGATGAGAGAAGCTGGTATGAACTCGACCTCTCTTGTTTTTGTAAATATAATTAGTTCATTGTTCCTGATTCAGCCTATTATGAATAAATATGCTTGCAATGACAATTAGAGATCATAGTTGCTTGTGCCATGCTTGATTAGCTATGAGTTATAATGGTTTACCTTGCGTGCCAACATGCTATTAAACTGGTTGTGATGTGGTATGATAGGGTGGTATCCTCCTTTGAATGATTCGAGTGACTTGACTTGGCACATGTTCACGCATGTAGTTGAAACAAATCAACATAGCCTTCACGATATTTATGTTCATGGTGGATTATATCCTACTCATGCTTGCACTCAATGTTTATTAATTTTAATGCATGTTCATGACTGTTGTCGTTCTCTAGTTGGTCGCTTCCCAGTCTTTTGCTAGCCTTAACTTGTACTAAGCGGGAATACTGTTTGTGCATCCAATCCCTTAAACCCCGAAGTTATTCCATATGAGTCCACTATACCTTCCTATATGCGGTAACTACCTGCCATTCCAAGTAAATTTGTATGTGCCAAACTCTAAACCTTCAAATGAAATTCTGTTTTGTATGCTCGAATAGCTCATGTATCAACTAGGGCTGTCCGTATCTTCCATGCTAGGCGGGTTATTCTCAGGAGGAGTGGACTCCGCTCCTCACTCACGAGAAAATGGCTGGTCACCAGGATGCCCAGTCCCATGCTTTATGCAAACTAAATCAAAATAATTGCAAACAAAACTCCCCCTGGGACTGTTGCTAGTTGGAGGCACTCGTTGTTTCGAGCAAGCCATGGATTGATGCTTGTTGGTGGAGGGGGAGCATAAACTTTACCATTCTGTTTGGGAACCGCCTATAATGGGTGTAGCATGGAAGATATCGCCATCTCTTGGTTGTTATGTTGACAATGAAAGTATGCCGCTCAAAATATTATTTATCTATATTTCAAAAATCGAGCTCTGGCACCTCTACAAATCCCTGCTTCCCTCCGCGAAGGGCCTATCTATTTACTTTCATGTTGAGTCATCACCCTCTTATTAAAAGCACCAGCTGGAGAGCACCGCTGTCATTTGCATCCATTACTGTTAATTTATATTGGGTATGACTATGACTGGATCTCTTTTACCATGAATTACAATGTCTAGTCAGTCCTTGATCTTTAAAGGTGCTCTGCATTTATGTTTTGCGGTCTCAGAGAGGGCTAGTGAGATACCATCTTGTTATATCATATCATGATTGTTTTGAGAAAGTGTTGTCATCCGAGATTTATTATTATTGCTCGCTAGTTGATTATGCCATTGATATGAGTAAACATGAGACCTAAATGTTATTGTGAATATGGTTAGTCATAATCTTTGCTGAAAACTTGAATGTTGGCTTGACATATTTACAACAACAAGAGCAAACAGAGTTTGTATAAGTTTTTCTTTATCACTTTCAGTTTATCAACTGAATTGCTTGAGGACAAGCAAAGGTTTAAGCTTGGGGGAGTTGATACGTCTCCGTCATATCTACTTTTCCAAATACTTTTTCCCTTGTTTTGGACTCTAAATTGCATGATTTGAATGGAACTAACCCGTATTGACGCAGTTTTCAGAAGACTTTCCATGGTGTTATTTATGTGCAGAAACAAACATTCTCGGAATGACCTGAAACTCCACAGAACTTATTTTTGGAAAATATAAAAAATACTGGAAGAAGAATCCACGTCAGGGGGGCCTCCACCTGTCCACGAGGGTGGGGGCGCGCCCCCTGCCTCGGGGGCCCCCTGACGCTCCACCGACCTAAACTCCAACTCCATATATTCGTGTTCGGGGAGAAAAAAATCAGAGAGAAGGATTCATCGCGTTTTACAATACGGAGCCGCCGCCAAGCCCTAAAACCTCTCGGGAGGGCTGATCTGGAGTCCGTTCGGGGCTCCGGAGAGGGGAATCCGTCGCCGTTGTCATCATCAACCATCCTCCATCACCAATTTCATGATGCTCACCGCCGTGCGTGAGTAATTCCATCGTAGGCTTGCTGGACGGTGATGGGTTGGATGAGATTTATCATGTAATCGAGTTAGTTTTGTTAGGATTAGACACAGAACTAGCTCCAATTCAGAACATAGTGGATACTAGGGATCAAACCCTAACAAAACTAACTCGATTACATGATAAATCTCATCCAACCCATCACCGTCCAGCAAGCCTACGATGGAATTACTCATGCACGGCGGTGAGCATCATGAAATTGGTGATGGAGGATGGTTGATGATGACGACGGCGACGGATTCCCCTCTCCGGAGCCCCGAACGGACTCTAGATCAGCCCTCCCGGGAGGTTTTAGGGCTTGGCAGCGGCTCCGTATCGTAAAACGCGATGAATCCTTCTCTTTGATCTTTTTCTCCCCGAACACGAATATATGGAGTTGGAGTTGAGGTCGGTGGAGCATCGGGGCCCACGAAGCAGGGGGCGCGCCCAGGGGGGCAGGCGCTCCCCCACCCTCGTGGACAGGTGGAGGCCCCCTGACGTGGATTCTTCTTCCAGTATTTTTTATATTTTTCAAAAATAAGTTCCGTGGAGTTTCAGGTCATTCCGAGAATGTTTGTTTCTGCACATAAATAACACCATGGAAAGTCTGCTGAAAACAGCGTCAGTCCGGGTTAGTTCCATTCAAATCATGCAAGTTAGAGTCCAAAACAAGGGCAAAAGTGTTTGGAAAAGTAGATACGACGGAGACATATCAAATCCCCCAAGCTTAAACCTTTGCTTGTCCTCAAGCAATTCAGTTGATAAACTGAAAGTGATAAAGAAAAACTTTTACAAACTCTTTTTGGCTCTTGTTGTTGTAAATATGTAAAGCCAGCATTCAAGTTTTCAGCAAAGATTATGACTAACCATATTCACAATAACATTTAGGTCTCATGTTTTGGGACACAATGGACAAGACTTACCCACTGACTATCAGCAACGGGATAAATAATACCTGCCTCAAGAAGCTTTAGTATTTCCTTTCTTACCACTTCTTTCATCTTAGGATTAAGCCGTCATTGGTGATCACGAACTGGTTTGGCATCTTTCTCCAAATTTATTTTATGCTGGCATAGAGTAGGACTAATGCCCTTAAGATCATCGAAAGTATATACAATAGCAGCGCGGTGCTTCTTCAGAGTTTTCAATAATCTCTCTTCTTCATGCTCTAAAAGGTTAGCACTAATAATAACAGGATATATCTTTTTCTCATCAAGATAAGCATATTTAAGAGTATCAGGTAACGGTTTAAGCTCAAACACGGCATCACCCTTGGGTGGAGGAGTATCCCCTAAGATTTCAACAGGAAAATTGTGTTTCGGGATGGGTTCCTGTTTGAAGAATACTTCATCTATTTCCCTTCTTTCATTCATGAACATATCATTTTCATGATCTAGCATATATTGTTCAAAGGATCACTAGGAGGTACGACAATAGAAGCAAGACCAATAATTTCATCTTTACTAGACAATTCCTCTTCACGGTGTTGTCTACGAAATTTAGAGAAATTAAACTCATGAGACATGTCACCCAAACCAATAGTAACAACATCCTTTTCGCAGTCTATAGTAGCATTAACAGTGTTCAAGAAGGGTCTACCAAATATAATGGGGCAAAAGCTATCTTGTGGGGAACCGAGAACAAGAAAATCGGCAGGATACTTAGTTTTCCCACACAAGACTTCAACATCTCTAACAATTCCAATTGGTGATATAGTATCTCTATTAGCAAGTTTAATTGTGACATCAATATCTTCTAACTCAGCAGGTGCAATATCTTGCATAATTTATTTGTATAAGTCAGGTATTGCACTAGCACTAGCACCCATATCACATAAGCCATGATAACAATGATCTCCTATTTTAACCGAAATAACACGCATGCCTACCACAGGTCTATGTTTATCTTTAGCACAAGGTTTAGCAATTCCAGCAGTCTCATCACAGAAATGAATAACATGCCCATCAATATTATCAGACAAGAGATATTTAACAATAGCAATATTAGGTTCAACTTTAACTTGCTCAGGAGGTGTATAAGTTCTAATATTGCTTTTACGAACCACAGTTGAAGCTTTAGCATGATCCTTTATCCTAACAGGAAAAGGTGATTTCTCAACATAAGCAGTAGGAACAATAGGATCATTATAAGTGATAGTCTTTTCTTCAACTTTAATAGGTGCAGCTACTTTTACTTCTATGGGAGGATGATATTTAAACCACTTCTCCTTAGGGAGATCAACATGAGCAGCAAAAGATTCACAGAAAGAAGCTACTATCTCAGAGTCAAGTCCATATTTAGTGCTAAATTTACGGAAAACATCGGTATCCATAAATGATTTAACACAATCAAACTTAGGTGTCATACCTGACTCCTTACCTTCGTCGAGATCCCAATCTTCAGAGTTGCGTTTAATTCTTTCCAGTAAATCCCATTTGGATTCAATAGTCTTCATCATAAAAGAGCTAGCACAAGAAGTATCGAGCATGGTGCGATTGTTATCAGAAAGCCGACCATAAAATTTTTGAATAATTATCTCTCTTGGGAGCTCATGATTGGGGCATGAATATAACATTGATTTAAGCCTCCCCCAAGCTTGAGCGATGCTTTCTCCTTCATGAGGCCAAAAAATATATAAATAATTGCGATCACGATGAACAAGATGCATAGGATAAAACTTCTGATGAAATTCCAATTTCAATCGTTTGTAGTTCCATGATCCCATATCATCACATAGCCTATACCATGTCAATGCATCTCCCTTCAAAGATAAAGGGAAGACCTTCTTCTTAATAATATCATCAGGCACACCTGCAAGCTTAAATAATCCACAAACTTCATCCACATATATTAGGTGCTCATCAAGATGCATTGTTCCGTCTCCTGCAAAAGGATTAGCTAGCCGTTTTTCTATCATACCCGTAGGAATCTCAAAGTAGACATTTTCATTTTCAGTAGGTTCAGTAGGCTGAGGAGAAACTCTTTGCTCTACTGGTCGGGGTGAAGATACCCCGAACAAGCCCCTCAGAGGATTACTTTCCATAGTAGCAAGTCACAGTAAATTTCAACACACTATATAAATTTTTCCTTACCAAATTCCACCTACCAAAGGCGCTTCACTCCCCGGCAACGGCGCCAGAAAAGATTCTTGATGACCCACAAGTATAGGGGATCTATCGTAGTCCTTTCTATAAGTAAGAGTGTCGAACCCAACGAGGAGCAGAAGGAAATGATAAGCGGTTTTCAGCAAGGTATTCTCTGCAAGCACTGAAATTATAGGTAACAGATAGTTTTGTGATAAGATAATTGGTAACAAGCAACAAGTAACAAAAGTAAATAAAGTGCAGCAAGGTGGCCCAATCCTTTTTGTAGCAAAGGACAAGCCTGGACAAACTCTTATATGGAGAAAAGCGCTCCCGAGGACACATGGGAATTATCGTCAAGCTAGTTTTCATCACGTTCATATGATTCGCGTTTGGTACATTGATAATTTGATATGTGGGTGGACCGGTGCTTGGGTGCTGTCCTTACTTGGACAAGCATCCCACTTATGATTAACCCCTATTGCAAGCATCCGCAACTACAAAAGAAGTATTAAGGTAAACCTAACTATAGCATGAAACAAGTGGATCCAAATCAGCTCCTTACGAAGCAACGCATAAACTAGGGTTTAAGCTTCTGTCACTCTAGCAACCCGTCATCTACTTTTTACTTCCCAATGCCTTCCTATAGGCCCAAACAATGGTGAAGTGTCATGTAGTCGACGTTCACATGACACCACTAGAGGAGAGACAACATACATCTCATCAAAATATCGAACGAATACCAAATTCACATGACTACTAATAGCAAGACTTCTCCCATGTCCTCAGGAACAAACGTAACTACTCACAAAGCATATTCATGTTCATAATCAGAGGAGTATTAATATGCATAAAGGATCTGAACATATGATCTTCCACCAAATAAACAAACTAGCATCAACTACAAGGAGTAATCAACACTACTAGCAACCTACAGGTACCAATCCCAGACTTAGAGACAAGAATTGGATACAAGAGATGAACTAGGGTTTGAAAGGAGATGGTGCTGGTGAAGATGTTGATGGAGATTGCCCTCTCCCGGTGAGAGGAGCGTTGGTGATGACGATGGCAATGATTTCCCCCTCCCGGAGGGAAGTGTCCCCAGCAGAACAGCTCTGCCGGAGCCCTAGATTGGTTCCGCCAAGGTTCCACCTCGTGGTGGCGGAGTCTCGTCCCAAAAGCTTGCTTATGATTTTTCTTTGGATGAAAGACTTCATATAGCAGAAGATGGGTACCGGAGGGCCAACAGGGGGCCCACGAGGCAGGGGCGTGCCCAGGGGGTAGGGCGCGCCCCCCACCCTCATGGCCAGGGTGTGGGCCCCCTCTGGTATTTCTTCCGCTCAGTATTTTTTATTATTTCCAAAAATAACTTTCGTGGAGTTTCAGGACTTTTGGAGTTGTGCAGAATAGGTCTCTAATATTTGCTCCTTTTCCAGCCCAGAATTCCAGCTGCCGGCATTCTCCCTCCTTATGTAAACCTTGTAAAATAAGAGAGAATAGGCATAAGTATTGTGACATAATGTGTAATAACAGCCCATAATGCAATAAATATCGATATAAAAGCATGATGCAAAATGGACGTATCAACTCCCCCAAGCTTAGACCTCGCTTGTCCTCAAGCGGAAGCTGATAACGATAAATATGTCCACATGTTTAGAGGTAGAGGTGTCGATAAAATAAAATACGTACATGAGGGCATCATGATTATTCTCATAACAGCTACATATATGGATAATGTCATATGATCTCTTATGCTTAAGTAATAATCTATTCACAATGCAAAGTATGATTCAGAAACTTTATTGAGAACCAACAAACTATAATCTCAGTCATTGAAGCAATTGCAATTTATCATAACATCAGAAAGAGTCTATGTCAGAGCTTCTTAGCAAGTCCACATACTCAACTATCATTTAGTCTTTCACAATTGCTAACACTCAGGCAATGCTTGTGGTTACGGAGTTTTAATCGAACATAGAGAAAGATAGGGGCTTATAGTTTCGCCTCTCAACCTTTTACCTCAAGGGTAATGTCAACAATAATAGTTCATGCTAACTTACATCCAATTAGATATATATATATGAGGATCTTTCCAACATACTGTGCTTGCCAAATGATAAAATGTAAAAAGGAAAGGTCAAAATCACCATGACTCTTGCATAAGGTAGAAGGTAATAATAAAAGATAGGCCCTTCGTAGAGGGAAGCAGAGGTTGCCATGCGCTTTCAGGATTGGATGCACAAAATCTTAATGCGAAAGAACATCACTTTATATTTCCACTTGTGATATAGACCTTTATTATGCAGTTCGTCGCTTTTATTTCTTCCACATCACAAGATCGTATAAAGCTTATTTCCTCCACACTAATCAATCATACATATTTAGAGAGCAATTTTTATTGCTTGCACCGTTGACAACTTACTTGAAGGATCTTACTCAATCCATAGGTAGATATGGTGGACTCTCATGGCAAAACTGGTTTGAGGGTATTGGGAAGCACAGGTAGTATCTCTACTTGGTGCAAAGAATTTGGCTAGCATGAGGGGGAAAGGCAAGCTCAACATGTTGGATGATCCATGACAATATACTTTATCTCAGATATAAGAAAACATAACCCATTACGTTGTCTTCCTTGTCCAACATCAACTCTTTAGCATGTCATATTTTAATGAGTGCTCACAATTATAAAAGATGTCCAAGATAGTATATTTATATGTGAAACCTCTCTTTCTTTATTACTTCCTATTAATTGCAACGATGACCCAAGCTATGTTTGTCAACTCTCAACAATTTTTAATCATCATACTCTTTCTATGTGAAGTCATTACTCTCCATAAGATCAATATAATCTCTTTGTTTCTTTTTATTCTTTTCTCTTCTCTTTTATTCACTCAAGATCATGGCAAAATAATCAAGCCCTTGACTCAACACTACTCTTTATTATATAGCTCACAGACTCGATTACATAAAGGGATCATAAAGCAAAAACTCAAAACTAGATCATACTAAAACTTTATTCTACTAGATCAAGATATTACTAAAAGGATCGAACTAAGAAAAACGGTAAAGATAGGAGTGTGATGGTGATACGATACCGGGGCACCTCCCCCAAGCTTGGCAGTTACCAAGGGGAGTGCCATACCCATGTGATTATGTCTCCTTCTTCGGGGATGGTGATGTGATACTCTTGGCGATGATGCCCCTCAGGATACGATTCTCTTCCTCGAGCTTATTAAGTTGCTGCTTGAGATCCATTATCTCCTTACGAAGCTTCCCTGTAACAGCTAAAGCTCCTTGCACCCAAGGGTGTTGCATAGCTGCGGGAGAACAAGTGACACTCTTCTTCATATTTTCATAAGAAAGAAATCTAACATTGGAAGGGATAACCGAGTTTGGAAGAGCCGAGCTCTGTAGTTCCCCCATCGTGAGTCCAGCTCGGAAACGAGAAGTGACTTCTTCATCCTCCTCCATGGCATCTATCCTCTTCAAATCAGCCTCCATCTCTTCCTCCGTTGATGGCCCAAAGTGGTCAGCATCGCTGTTTGTCCTTGGTTTCGATGCCGGATGAGACACCCGCCTCTCCCCGACTGACTCTTGAGAAGACATCTTGCTCTAATCTGCAGCAGCAACAGCTCGAAACAAGAACAGAGGATATTTGCGTGATACAGGAGTCAAAACCTTCGGGAGATTATGTAATGAATTTTTACCGACCAAAATATGTATCGTGCAAGAAAGCGGAGTCCGGAGAGCGCACGAGGTGCCCACGAGGTAGGGGGCGTGCCCAAGGGGTAGGGCGCGCCCTCCACCCTCGTGAAGGCCTCGTGTCCTTCCCGGACTGCTTCTTATTTTTCTATTTTTCTAAATATTCCAAAACGGAGAAAAATTGCCTTTAGAACTGTTTTGGAATCGGTTTACATACCGTACCACATACCTATTCCTTTTCGGATTCTGAAGCGTTCCGGAAAGTGTCCCTTATGTATTCCTCCGGGGTTACGGTTTCAATAACATTGATTTCAACATTTATGGGATTACCTGAGATATAATGTTTAATTCTTTGACCGTTCACCACCTTCGGGTTTGTGCCTTCGAAGTTGTTTATTTTTATGGCACCGGAATGATAGATCTCCTCGATAACGTAAGGACCTTCCCATTTAGAGAGAAGTTTTCCTGCAAAAGATCTTAAACGAGAGTTGTATAGCAATACATAATCATCTACATTAAACTCACGCTTTTGTATCCTTTTTTCATGCCATCTTTTGACTTTTTCTTTTAACAATTTGGCATTCTCATAGGCTTGGGTTCTCCATTCATCAAGTGAGCTAATGTCAATTAACCTCTTCTCACCAGCAAGTTTGAGATCATAGTTGAGCTCTTTAATGGCTCAATATGCCTTATGTTCTAGTTCGAGAGGTAAGTGACATGCTTTTCCATAAACCATTTTATACGGAGACATACCCATAGGATTTTTGTATGTAGTTCTATATGCCCATAATGCATCATCAAGTTTCTTGGACCAATTCTTTCTAGATCTATTAACAGTCTTTTGCAAAATTAATTTGAGTTCTCTATTACTCAATTCTACTTGACCACTAGACTGTGGGTGATAAGGAGATGCAATTCTATGATTAACATCATACTTAGCAAGCATTTTACGGAAAGCACCATGAATAAAGTGTGAACCACCATCAGTCATTAAATATCTAGGGACTCCAAACCTCGGAAAAATAAATTCTTTTGTTGGAACACGCGGTACGCTACGCTAACGCCAAATAAAATTTTCTACCACGCACCCAAGATCATGCTGCTGGAAATAGATCACGGGATCAGGTTTACCACTAGACGCGCAGTCACCACAGCGGAAGTAGAGTTGGTGATGCGTGTAGCCGATCTCCCGGGCCGTCTCCTCCTCGTGTTGCCGATCTCCCGCGAACAGCGAAGACCCATGAACGGTGATCTCCCGCGAACGGCACCTCGCGGTTCCCTCGAACGGTTCGTCCAAGCACCGCAGATGCGATGCCTCCAAGGTATCCACATGTACGGGGAGCAGCGTCGAGCGGTGGACTGCTAGGTCCGGTCGCGCGGCATGGGCATGGGGAGTGGCGGTGGCTAACCAGGGTTCAATCCAATGCCCTAAGTGGTGTGCCCACTCCCCTTTATATAGACCTCCGAGGTGGGCTCAACACTTGAGCCCACTAGGAGTCCACATCCATTTTCCACTCAGATCCAATCCGAATGGGCTGCAGCCCCTTAAGTGTGCGACCCTATAGGTTCACGTACACATGGACATGACCAGAGTCGATAGTTGGTAGCGGCTCCTAGCAGAACGTGCCAACTCCCATGTGGGCGTAAAGTCGTTTGACGAACCTCAACAATGTGGCATATGCAACATTCCTTTTGCCTCACGATATTTGTTGTCGAGCTCAAGGCGAGTACTTGTCACCCTTGAGTTAGCTCGACCTCTCTTCTCGAAACCATGATACAGATTCCCGAACTAGGTTAACACTTAACCCAAGTCGCATGGCCATGCTTTCCGAATCTGATCACTCGAGAGGGCCCAGAGAATATCTCTCCAAATAGGAGGGGCAAATTCCATCTTGGTCAACCATGTCTCGCGGCATGTCTCACGACTCACCTGAAAGCTACCTTTATAACTACCCAGTTACGGAGTAGCGTTTGATAGACCCTAAGTGAGTCGATCCTCATCCCGAGAACATGCGAGGACCTCAGGTCTAGGACATGGCATAGACATTGCACTTGAGACTAACAGATGACTATATCTCGATGCGTCTCAAAGTGGGTCTGTCCGGCTCGGTGATCTCCATCCCCGAGCCCATACTATCGGTTTAGCATCTCCATGCACATGACTTGTGAAACATAGTCATCAACCGAGTCGTATACTAGTCAAGGATATGTGTCCACATAACCTTATCAACTAGGGACCATTAAAACAATCATCATACAATACATAGTTCCACAAACAAGTCACATACTTATTGATACATATCATTGATGATGTTCAAGGACAATACAAAGGACTCATGAATACATATGGAAATATCATCATCACATGATTGCCTCTAGGGAATATCTCCAACATCTTTAAGCATCTTAATAGAAGTGTTATGATCAGCACTACTAGTTGGAATAGCTTCTACCCACTTAGTAACGTAATCAACAGCAACTAAAATATGTGTGTATCCATTAGAGGCAAGAAACAGTCCCATATAATCAAAGCCCCAAACATCAAATGGTTCAATAACAAGTGAATAATTCATAGGCATTTCTTGACGTCTACTAATATTACCAATTCTTTGACATTCATCACAAGATAAAACAAACTTACGGGCATCCTTGAAGAGAGTAGGCCAATAAAAACCGGATTGCAATACCTTATGTGCAGTTCTATCTCTAGCGTGGTGTCCTCCATAAGCCTCGGAGTGACACTTGCGTAGGATCTGTTCCTGTTCATGCTCAGGTACACAACGTCTAATAACACCATCTACTCCTTTATAAAGATGTGGGTCATCCCAAAAGTAATGTCTCAAATCATAGAAAAACTTTTTCTTTTGCTGGTATGTGAAACTAGGTGGTATAAATTTAGCAACAATGTAATTAGCATAATCAGCATACCATGGAGCAGTACGAGAAGCATTTATGACATTTAATTGTTCATCAATCAAGAAAGCTATCATCAATAGGTAGTGGGTCATCGAGAACATTCTCTAACCTAGACAAGTTGTCTGCAACGGGGTTCTCAGCTCCCTTTCTATCAATAATATGCAAATCAAATTCTTGTAGCAAGAGAACCCATCAAATAAGTCTAGGTTTAGCATCTTTCTTTTCCATAAGATATTTAATAGCAGCATGATCCGTGTGAATAGTTACTTTAGAATCAACAATGTAAAGTCTGAACTTATCACAAGCAAATACAACTGCTAAGAATTATTTTTCAGTAGTAGCATAATTTCTCTGAGCATTGTCTAGAGTTTTACTAGCATATTGAATAACATTTAATTTCTTATCAACTCTTTGCCCTAGAACAACACCTAGAGCATAATCACTAGCATCACACATAATTTCAAAAGGTAAATTCCAATCAGGTGGTTGAACGATAGGTGCAGAGATCAATGCTTTCTTAAGTATTTCAAATGCTTCTATGCAATCATTATCAAAGACAAATGGTATATCTTTTTGTAACAAATTAGTCAGAGGCCGAGAAATTTTTGAGAAGTCCTTAATGAACCTCCTATAAAAACCGGCATGACCAAGGAAACTTCTTATACCTTTGATGTCCTTGGGACATGGCATCTTTTCAATAGCATCAACCTTGGCTTTAACAACTTCAATACCTCTTTCAGAAATTTTATGCCCCAAGACAATACCTTCATTAACCATAAAGTGGCACTTTTCCCAATTCAAGACAAGATTAGTTTCTTCACATCTCTGCAAAACTTGATCTAGGTTGCTCAAGAAATCATCAAATGAGGATCCATAAATAGAGAAATCATCCATGAAAACCTCACATATCTTTTCGCAAAAGTCAGAGAATATAGCCATCATGCATCTTTGGAAGGTAGCAGGTGCATTACATAAACCAAAAGGCATACGTCTATAAGCAAAAGTACCGAAAGGGCAAGTAAAAGTGGTCTTTGATTGATCATCGGCTGACACAGGTATTTGAGAGAAACCAGAATAACCATCAAGAAAGCAAAAATGTCTATGTTTGGATAATCTTTCTAGCATTTGATCGATAAAAGGTAAGGGGTAATGATCCTCTTTAGTAGCCTTATTTAATTTGCGGAAATCAATTACCATCCTATAACCTGTAATAATTCTTTGCGGGATCAATTCATCTTTATCATTAGGAACGACGGTGATACCTCCCTTTTTAGGGACATAATGGACAGGACTTACCCACTAACTATCAGCAACGGGATAAATAATACCTGCCTGAAGAAGCTTTAGTATTTCCTTTCTTACTACTTCTTTCATCTTAGGATTAAGCCGTCGTTGGTGATCACGAACTGGTTTGGCATCTTTCTCCAAATTTATTTTGTGATGGCATAGAGTAGGACTAATGCCCTTAAGATCATCGAGAGTATATCCAATAGCAGCGCGGTGCTTCTTCAGAGTTTTCAATAATCTCTCTTCTTCATGCTCTGAAAGGTTAGCACTAATAATAACAGGATATATCTTTTTCTCATCAAGATAAGCATATTTAAGAGTATCATGTAACGGTTTAAGCTCAAACACGGGATCTCCCTTGTGTGGAGGAGGATCCCCTAAGATTTCAACAGGCAAATTGTGTTTCAGGATGGGTTCCTGTTTGAAGAATAATTCATCTATTTCCCTTCTTTCATTCATAAACATACCATTTTCATGATCTAGCAAATATTGTTCTAAAGGATCACTAGGAGGTACGGCAATAGAAGCAAGACCAATAGTTTCATCTTTACTAGGCAATTCCTCTTCACGGTGTTGTCTACGAAATTTAGAGAAATTAAACTCGTGAGACATGTCACCCAAACCAATAGTAACAACATCCTTTTCGCAGTCTATCTTAGCATTAACAGTGTTAAAGAAGGGTCTACCAAATATAATGGGGCAAAAGCTATCTTGTGGGGAACCGAGAACAAGAAAATCAGCAGGATACTTAGTTTTCCCACACAAGACTTCAACATCTCTAACAATTCCAATTGGTGATATAGTATCTCTATTAGCAAGTTTAATTGTGACATCAATATCTTCTAACTCGGTAGGTGCAATATCATGCATAATTTCTTTGTATAAGTCATAAGGTATTGCACTAGGACTAGCACCCATATCACATAAGCCATGATAACAATGATCTCCTATTTTAACAGAAATAACATGCATGCCTACCACAGGTCTATGTTTATCTTTAGCACAAGGTTTAGCAATTCTAGTAGTCTCATCACAGAAATGAATAACATGCCCATCAATATTATCAGACAATAGATCTTTAACAATAGCAATATTAGGTTCAACATTAACTTGCTCAGGAGGTGTATAAGTTCTAATATTGCTTTTACGAACCACAGTTGAAGCTTTAGCATGATCCTTTATCCTAACAGGAAAAGGTGGTTTCTCAACATAAGTAGTAGGAAAGATAGGATCATTATAAGTGATAGTCTTTTCTTCAACTTTAATAGGTGCAACTACTTTTACTTCTATGGGAGGATGATATTTAAAGCACTTCTCCTTAGGGAGATCAACATGAGCAGCAAAAGATTCGCAGAAAGAAGCTACTATCTCAGAGTCAAGTCCATATTTAGTGCTAAATTTACGGAAAACATCGGTATCCATAAAAGATTTAACACAATCAAACTTAGGTGTCATACCTGACTCCTTACCTTCGTCGAGATCCCAATCTTCAGAGTTGCGTTTAATTCTTTCCAATAAATTCCATTTGAATTCAATAGTCTTCATCATAAAAGAGCCAGCACAAGAAGTATCGAGCATGGTGCGATGGTTATCAGAAAGCCGACCATAAATTTTTTGAATAATTATCTCTCTTGGGAGCTCATGATTGGGGCATGAATATAACATTGATTTAAGCCTCCCCCAAGCTTGAGCGACGCTTTCTCCTTCGCGAGGCCAAACATTATGTATATAATTGCGATCACGATGAACAAGATGCATAGGATAAAACTTCTGATGAAATTCCAATTTCAATCGTTTGTAGTTCCATGATCCCATATCATCACATAGCCTATACCATGTCAATGCATCTCCCTTAAAAGATAAAGGGAAGACCTTCTTCTTAATAATATCATCAGGCACACCGAAAAGCTTAAATAATCCACAAACTTCATCCACATATATTAGGTGCGCATCAGGATGCATTGTTCCGTCTTCTGCAAAAGGATTAGCTAGCAGTTTTTCTATCATACCCGAAGGAATCTCAAAGTAGACATTTTCATTTTCAGTAGGTTGAGGAGCAACTCTTTGCTCTACTGGTCGGGTGAAGATACCCCGAACAGGCCCCTCAGGGGATTACTTTCCATAGTAACACGTGACAGTAAATTTCAGCACACTATATAAATTTTTCCTTACCAAATTCCACCTACCAAAGGCGCTTCACTCCCCGGCAACGGCGCCAGAAAAGAGTCTTGATGACCCACAAGTATAGGGGATCTATCGTAGTCCTTTCGATAAGTAAGAGTGTCGAACCCAACGAGGAGCAGAAGGAAATGATAAGCGGTTTTCAGCAAGGTATTCTCTGCAATCACTGAAATTATAGGTAACAGATAGTTTTGTGATAAGATAATTGGTAACGAGCAACAAGTAACAAAAGTAAATAAAGTGCAGCAAGCTGGCCCAATCCTTTTTGTAGCAAAGGACAATCCTAGACAAACTCTTATATGGAGAAAAGCGCTCCCGAGGACACATGGGAATTATCGTCAAGCTAGTTTTCATCATGTTCATATGATTCGCGTTCGGTACTTTGATAATTTGATATGTGGTTGGACCGGTGCTTGGGTGCTGTCCTTACTTGGACAAGCATCCCACTTATGATTAACCCCTATTGCAAGCATCCGCAACTACAAAAGAAGTATTAAGGTAAACCTAACCATAGCATGAAACAAGTGGATCCAAATCAGCCCCTTACGAAGCAACGCATAAACTAGGGTTTAAGCTTCTGTCACTCTAGCAACCCATCATCTACTTATTACTTCCCAATGCCTTCCTCTAGGCCCAAACAATGGTGAAGTGTCATGTAGTCGACGTTCACATAACACCACTAGAGGAGAGACAACATACATCTCATCAAAATATCGAACGAATACCACATGACTCCTAATAGCAAGACTTCTCCCATGTCCTCAGGAACAAACGTAACTACTCACAAAGCATATTCATGTTCATAATCAGAGGAGTATTAATATGCATAAAGGATCTGAACATATAATCTTTCACCAAATAAACCAACTAGCATCAACTACAAGGAGTAATCAACACTACTAGCTACCTACAGGTACCAATCCCAGACTTAGAGACAAGAATAGGATACAAGAGATGAACTAGGGTTTGAGAGGAGATGGTGCTGGTGAAGATGTTGATGGAGATTACCCTCTCCCGGTGAGAGGAGCGTTGGTGATGATGATGGCAATGATCTCCCCCTCTCGGAGGGAAGTGTCCCCAGCAGAACAGCTCTGTCGGAGCCCTAGATTGGTTCCGCCTCGTGGCGGCGGAGTCTCGTCCCGAGAGCTTGCTTATGATTTTTCTTCGGACAAAATACATCATATAGCAGAAGATGGGCACCGGAGGGCCAACAGGGGGCCCACGAGGCAGGGGCGCGCCCAGGGGGTAGGGCGCGCCGCCCACCCTCATGGCCAGGGTGTGGGCCCCCTCTGGTATTTCTTCCGCTCAGTATTTTTTATTATTTCCAAAAATAACTTTCGTGGAGTTTCAGGACTTTTGGAGTTGTGCAGAATAGGTCTCTAATATTTGCTCCTTTTCCAGCCTAGAAATCCAGCTGCCAGCATTCTCCCTCCTTATGTAAACCTTGTAAAATAAGAGAGAATAGGCATAAGTATTGTGACATAATGTGTAATACCAGCCCATAATGCAATAAATATCGATATAAAAGCATGATGCAAAATGGACGTATCAACTCCCCCAAGCTTAGGCTTCGCTTGTCCTCAAGCGGAAGCCGATAACGATAAATATGTCCACATGTTTAGAGGTAGAGGTGTCAATAAAATAAAATACGGACATGAAGGCATCATGATTATTCTCATAACAGCTACATATATGGATAATGTCATATGATCTCTTATGCTTAAGTAATAATCTATTCACAATGCAAAGTATGAATCAGAAACTTTATTGAGAACCAACAAACTATAATCTCAGTAATTGAAGCAATTGCAATTTATCATAACATCAGAAAGAGTCTATGTCAGAGCTTCTTAGCAAGTCCACATACTCAACTATCATTTAGTCTTTCACAATTGCTAACACTCACGCAATACTTGTGGTTACGGAGTTTTAATCGGACACAGAGAAAGATAGGGGCTTATAGTTTCGCCTCCCAACCTTTTACCTCAAGGGTAATGTCAACAATAATAGTTCATGCTAACTTACATCCAATTAGATATATATATATATATATATATATATATATATATATATATATATATATATATATGAGGATCTTTCCAACATACTGTGCTTGCCAAAGGATAAAATGTGAAAAGGAAATGTCAAAATCACCATGACTCTTGCATAAGGTAGAAGGTAATAATAAAAGATAGGCCCTTCGAAGAGGGAAGCACAGGTTGCCATGCACTTTCAGGATTGGATGCACAAAATCTTAATGCGAAGGAACATCACTTTATATTGCCACTTGTGATATAGACCTTTATTATGCAGTCCGTCGCTTTTATTTCTTCCACATCACAAGATCGTATAAAGCTTATTTCCTCCACACTAATCAATCATACATATTTAGAGAGCAATTTTTATTGCTTGCACCGATGACAACTTACTTGAAGGATCTTACTCAATCCATAGGTAGATATGGTGAACTCTCATGGCAAAACTGGTTTGAGGGTATTGGGAAGCACAAGTAGTATCTCTACTTGGTGCAAAGAATTTGGCTAGCATGAGGGGGAAAGGCAAGCTCAATATGTTGGATGATCCATGACAATATACTTTATCTCAGATATAAGAAAACATAACCCATTACGTTGTCTTCCTTGTCCAACATCAACTCTTTAGCATGTCATATTTTAATGAGTGCTCACAATCATAAAAGATGTCCAAGATAGTATATTTATATATGAAACGTCTCTTTCTTTATTACTTCCTGTTAATTGCAACGATGACCAAAGTTATGTTTGTCAACTCTCAATAATTTTTAATCATCATACTCTTTCTATGTGAAGTCATTACTCTCCATAAGATCAATATGATCTCTTTGTTTCTTTTTATTCTTTTCTCTTCTCTTTTATTCACTCAAGATCATGGCAAAATAATCAAGCCCTTGACTCAACACTACTCTTTATTATATAGCTCACGGACTCGATTACATAAAGGGATCATAAAGAAAAAACTCAAAACTAGATCATACTAAAACTTTATTCTACTAGATCAAGATATGACTAAAAGGATCGAACTAAGAAAAAGGTAAAGATAGGAGTGCGATGGTGATACGATACCGGGGCACCTCCCCCAAGCTTGGCAGTTTCCAAGGGGAGTGCCCATACCCATGTGATTATGTCTCCTTCTTCGGGGATGGTGATGTGATACTCTTGGCGATGATGCCCCTCAGGATACGATTCTCTTCCTCGAGCTTATTAAGTTGCTGCTTGAGATCCATTATCTCCTTACGAAGCTTCCCTGTAACGGCTAAAGCTCCTTGCACCCAAGGGTGTTGCATAGCTGCGGGAGAACAAGTGACACTCTTCTTCATATTTTCATAAGAAAGAAATCTAACATTGGAAGGGATAACCGAGTTTGGAATAGCCGAGCTCTGCAGTTCCCCCATCGTGAGTCCAGCTTGGAAGCGAGAAGTGACTTCTTGATCCTCCTCCATGGCATCTATCCTCTTCAAATCAGCCTCCATCTCTTCCTCCGTTGCTGGCCCAAAGTGGTCAGCATCGCTGTTTGTCCTTGGTCTCGATGCCGGATGAGACACCCGGCTCTCCCCGGCTGACTCTTGAGAAGACATCTTGCTCTAATCTGCAGCAGCAACAGCTCGAAACAAGAACAGACGATATTTGCGTGATACAGGAGTCAAAACCTTCGGGAGATTATATAATGAATTTTTACCGACCAAAATACGTATCGTGCAAGAAAGCGGAGTCCAGAGAGTGCACGAGGTGCCCACGAGGCAGGGCCGCGTGCCCAGGGGGTAGGGCGCGCCATCCACCCTCGTGAAGGCCTCGTGTCCTTCCCGGACTGCTTCTTATTTTTCTAAATATTCCAAAACAGAGAAAAATTGCCTTTAGAACTGTTTTGGAGTCAGTTTACTTACCGTACCACATACCTATTCCTTTTCGGAGTCTGAAGCGTTCCGAAAAGTGTCCCTTATGTATTCCTCCGGGGTTACGGTTTCAATAACATTGGTTTCAACATTTATGGGATTACCTGAGATATAATGTTTAATTCTTTGACCGTTCACCACCTTCGGGTTTGTGCCTTCGAAGTTGTTGATTTTTATGGCACCGGAACGATAGACCTCCTCGATAACGTAAGGACCTTCCCATTTAGAGAGAAGTTTTCCTGCAAAAAATCTTAAACGAGAGTTGTATAGCAATACATAATCACCTACATTAAACTCACGCTTTTGTATCCTTTTGTGATGCCATCTCTTGACTTTTTCTTTAAACAATTTGGCATTCTCATAGGCTTGGGTTCTCCATTCATCAAGTGAGCTAATGTCAAATAACCTCTTCTCACCGGCAAGTTTGAAATCATAGTTGAGCTCTTTAATGGCCCAATATGCCTTATGTTCTAGTTCGAGAGGTAAGTGACATGCTTTTCCATAAACCATTTTATACGGAGACATACCCATAGGATTTTTGTATGCAGTTCTATATGCCCATAATGCATCATCAAGTTTCTTGGACCAATTCTTTCTAGATCTATTAACAGTCTTTTGCAAAATTAATTTGAGTTCTCTATTACTCAATTCTACTTGACCACTAGATTGTGGGTGATAAGGAGATGCAATTCCATGATTAACATCATACTTAGCAAGCATTTTACGGAAAGCACCATGAATAAAGTGTGAACCACCATCAGTCATTAAATATCTAGGGACTCCAAACCTCGGAAAAATAACTTCTTTAAGCATCTTAATAGAAGTGTTATGATCAGCACTACTAGTTGGAATAGCTTCTACCCACTTAGTAACGTAATCAACAGCAACTAAAATATGTGTGTATGCATTAGAGGCAGGAGACATTCCCATATAATCAAAGCCCCAAACATCAAATGGTTCAATAACAAGTGAATAATTCATAGGCATTTCTTGACGTCTTCTAATATTACCAATTCTTTGACATTCGTCACAAGATAAAACAAACTTACGGGCATCCTTGAAGAGAGTAGGCCAATAAAAACCGGATTGCTATACCTTCTGTGCAGTTCTATCTCCAGCGTGGTGTCCTCCATAAGCCTCGGAGTGACACTTGTGTAGGATCTGTTCCTATTCATGCTGAGGCACACAATGTCTAATAACACCATCTACTCCTTCTTTATAAAGATGTGGGTCATCCCAAAAGTAATGTCTCAAATCATAGAAAAACTTTTTCTTTTGCTGGTATGTGAAACTAGGTGGTATAAATTTAGCAAAAATGTAATTAGCATAATCAGCATACGATGGAGCAGTACGAGAAGCATTTATGACATTTAATTGTTCATCGAGAAAGCTATCATCAATAGGTAGTGGGTCATCAAGAACATTCTCTAACCTAGACAAGTTGACTGCAACGGGGTTCTCAGCTCCCTTTCTATCAATAATATGCAAATCAAATTCTTGTAGCAAGACAGCCCATCTAATAAGTCTAGGTTTAGCATCTTTCTTTTTCATAAGATATTTAATAGCAGCATGATCCGTGTGAATAGTTACTTTAGAATCAACAATATAAGGTCTGAACTTATCACAAGCAAATACAACTGCTAAGAATTCTTTTTCAGTAGTAGCATAATTTCTCTGAGCATTGTCTAGAGTTTTACTAGCATATTGAATAACATTTAATTTCTTATCAACTCTTTGCCCTAGAACAGCACCTACAGCATAATCACTAGCATCACACATAATTTCAGAAGGTAAACTCCAATCAGGTGGCTGAACGATAGGTGCAGAGATCGATGCTTTATTAAGTATTTCAAATGCTTCTATGCAATCATCATCAAAGACAAATGGTATATCTTTTCGTAACAAATTAGTCAGAGACCGAGAAATTTTTGAGAAGTCGTTAATGAACCTCCTATAAAAACCGGCATGACCAAAGAAACTTCTTATACCTTTAATGTCCTTGGGACATGGCATCTTTTCAATAGCATCAACCTTGGCTTTATCAACTTCGATACCTCTTTCAGAAATTTTATGCCCCAAGACAATACCTTCATTAACCATAAAGTGGCACTTTTCCCAATTCAAGACAAGATTAGTTTCTTCACATCTCTGCAAAACTCGATCTAGGTTGCTCAAGAAATCATCAAATGAGGATCCATAAACAGAGAAATCATCCATGAAAACCTCACATATCTTTTCGCAAAAGTCAGAGAATATAGCCATCATGCATCTTTGGAAGGTAGCAGGTGCATTACATAAACCAAAAGGCATACGTCTATAAGCAAAAGTACCGAAAGGGCAAGTAAAAGTGGTCTTTGATTGATCATCGGCTGACACAGGTATTTGAGAGAAACCAGAATAACCATCAAGAAAGCAAAAATGTCTATGTTTGGATAATCTTGCTAGCATTTGATCGATAAAAGGTAAGGGTTAATGATCCTCTTTAGTAGCCTTATTTAATTTGCGGAAATCAATTACCATCCTATAACCTGTAATAATTCTTTGCGGGATCAATTCATCTTTATCATTAGGAACGACGGGGATACCTCCCTTTTTAGGGACTAAATGGACAGGACTTACCCACTGACTATCAGCAACGGGATAAATAATACCTGCTTGAAGAAGCTTTAGTATTTCCTTTCTTACCACTTCTTTCATCTTAGGATTAAGCCGTCGTTGGTGATCACGAACTGGTTTGGCATCTTTCTCCAAATTTATTTTGTGCTGGCATAGAGTAGGACTAATGCCCTTAAGATCATCGAGAGTATATCCAATAGCAGCGCGGTGCTTCTTCAGAGTTTTCAATAATCTCTCTTCTTAATGCTCTGAAAGTTTAGCACTAATAATAACAGGGTATATCTTTTTCTCATGAAGATAAGCATATTTAAGAGTATCATGTAACGGTATAAGCTCAAACACGGGATCACCCTTGGGTGGAGGAGGATCCCCTAGGATTTTAATAGGCAAATTGTGTTTCAGGATGGGTTCCTGTTTGTAGAATACTTCATATATTTCCCTTCTTTCATTCATAAACATATCATTTTCATGATCTAGCAAATATTGTTCTAAAGGATCACTAGGAGGTACGGCAATATAAGCAAGACCAAAAATTTCATCTTTACTAGGCAATTCCTCTTCACGGTGTTGTCTACGAAATTTAGAGAAATTAAACTCATGAGACATGTCACCCAAACCAATAGTAACAACATCCTTTTCGCAGTCTATCTTAGCATTAACAGTGTTCAAGAAGGGTCTACCAAATATAATGGGGCAAAAGCTATCTTGTGGGGAACCGAGAACAAGAAAATCAGCAGGATACTTAGTTTTCCCACACAAGACTTCAACATCTCTAACAATTCCAATTGGTGATATAGTATCTCTATTAGCAAGTTTAATTGTGACATCAATATCTTCTATCTCGGCAGGTGCAATATCATGCATAATTTCTTTGTATAAGTCATGAGGTATAGCACTAGCACTGGCACCCCCACATAAGCCATGATTACAATGATCTCCTATTTTAACAGAAATAACAGGCATGCCTACCACGGGTCTATGTTTATCTTTAGCACAAGGTTTAGCAATTCTAGCAGTCTCATCACAGAAATGAATAACATGCCCATCAATATTATCAGACAAGAGATCTTTAACAATAGCAATATTAGGTTCAACTTTAACTTGCTCAGGGGGTGTATAAGTTCTAATATTGCTTTTACGAACCACAGTTGAAGCTTTAGCATGATCCTTTATCCTAACAGGAAAAGGTGGTTTCTCAACATAAGTAGTAGGAAAGATAGGATCATTATAAGTGATAGTCTTTTCTTCAACTTTAATAGGTGCAGCTACTTTTACTTCTATGGGAGGATGATATTTAAAGCACTTCTCCTTAGGGAGATCAACATGAGCAGCAAAAGATTCACAGAAAGAAGCTACTATCTCAGAGTCAAGTCCATATTTAGTGCTAAATTTACGGAAAACATCGGTATCCATAAAAGATTTAACACAATCAAACTTAGGTGTCATACCTGACTCCTTACCTTCGTCGAGATCCCAATCTTCAGAGTTGCGTTTAATTCTTTCCAGTAAATTCCATTTGAATTCAATAGTCTTCATCATAAAAGAGCCAGCACAAGAAGTATCGAGCATGGTGCGATGGTTATCAGAAAGCCGACCATAAATTTTTTGAATAATTATCTCTCTTGGGAGCTCATGATTGTGGCATGAATATAACATTGAGTTAAGCCTCCCCCAAGCTTGAGCGACGCTTTCTCCTTCGCGAGGCCAAACATTATGTATATAATTGCGATCACGATGAACAAGATGCATAGGATAAAACTTCTGATGAAATTCCAATTTCAATCGTTTGTAGTTCCATGATCCCATATCATCACATAGCCTATACCATGTCAATGCATCTCCCTTAAAAGATAAAGGGAAGACCTTCTTCTTAATAATATCATCAGGCACACCGAAAAGCTTAAATAATCCACAAACTTCATCCACATATATTAGGTGCGCATCAGGATGCATTGTTCCGTCTTCTGCAAAAGGATTAGCTAGCAGTTTTTCTATCATACCCGAAGGAATCTCAAAGTAGACATTTTCATTTTCAGTAGGTTGAGGAGCAACTCTTTGCTCTACTGGTCGGGTGAAGATACCCCGAACAGGCCCCTCAGGGGATTACTTTCCATAGTAACACGTGACAGTAAATTTCAGCACACTATATAAATTTTTCCTTACCAAATTCCACCTACCAAAGGCGCTTCACTCCCCGGCAACGGCGCCAGAAAAGAGTCTTGATGACCCACAAGTATAGGGGATCTATCGTAGTCCTTTCGATAAGTAAGAGTGTCGAACCCAACGAGGAGCAGAAGGAAATGATAAGCGGTTTTCAGCAAGGTATTCTCTGCAATCACTGAAATTATAGGTAACAGATAGTTTTGTGATAAGATAATTGGTAACGAGCAACAAGTAACAAAAGTAAATAAAGTGCAGCAAGCTGGCCCAATCCTTTTTGTAGCAAAGGACAATCCTAGACAAACTCTTATATGGAGAAAAGCGCTCCCGAGGACACATGGGAATTATCGTCAAGCTAGTTTTCATCATGTTCATATGATTCGCGTTCGGTACTTTGATAATTTGATATGTGGTTGGACCGGTGCTTGGGTGCTGTCCTTACTTGGACAAGCATCCCACTTATGATTAACCCCTATTGCAAGCATCCGCAACTACAAAAGAAGTATTAAGGTAAACCTAACCATAGCATGAAACAAGTGGATCCAAATCAGCCCCTTACGAAGCAACGCATAAACTAGGGTTTAAGCTTCTGTCACTCTAGCAACCCATCATCTACTTATTACTTCCCAATGCCTTCCTCTAGGCCCAAACAATGGTGAAGTGTCATGTAGTCGACGTTCACATAACACCACTAGAGGAGAGACAACATACATCTCATCAAAATATCGAACGAATGCCAAATTCACATGACTACTAATAGCAAGACTTCTCCCATGTCCTCAGGAACAAACGTAACTACTCACAAAGGATCTTAACTAGGGATGGCACCCGCCGGGTTTGGGTATGGGTGGAGCCACCCCATACCCTTACCCACCACCTGAAACTTTACCCATCACCCGTACGCATACCCATCGACGGGTACAACTTTTTCCCGTACCCATCACCCGACAGGGTAAATGGGTACCCACGGATGAAATTACCTAGATTTGCAAGTTGCAACAAATCAATTTGAGCACTACATAGTCATAAACAACAACTTATAATAACAACACGGTCTTTATCTTCATACATTGGGCAGATGTATCATCGACGCATTCAAAAGGAACATCTACTTGGATGTTGGTGCTTGTATCACTGCAAAAATCAGTGTTCACATACATGAATAGATCACATCATCTATATATGAAAAACATATTTCTGTGAAAATAAAATATTTGTACTCAATCATCACACACAAAAATTCTTATTTATCATGTATATCATGCATCTCTATGCAGAAATCAAGGGTAATGTGTAATGATGTACATGAATATATCACAGAACATACATACAGAAGTAATTGTTGTCGAAAAAAATTATTCCATACTTAATCGGTCGCTTGCATGCCGAGCTAGGCATGTGTGTAGTTTCAACAAATATATTCAACCTGTAATATAAGTGCTCGTTATCATAAAATCATAAATAAAACTGAAACTCACCTAGCCAAAATAGCCTTGCTCGTGTTCTTGTGCGCGAAGTGCCTTGCAGATCGACCATTGCTAAGCAGGCTAGGGCGTCGCTGGCTCACAGACGTCTCAGACGTAGTGCTGTGTGCTACTCCTTGGACCCCAGAACACGAGGTGGCAAACCTTGACGCCAGCCGGGGAGTTGATTCTTTCCTGGCGCGCGGAGGTGAAAGGCACCATCTGACGATAGGGTTGGGCTTGCGCTCGAGGTAGGCGTGCCATGCTCCTAGCCGTGGTGGTCGTCGAGCTGCAGCTCTACCTCGTGGTTCCCGTCCATGTGCGAGCTTTGAAGGACATGAATGAGGTGGTGGTGCGAGGTAGCAAGCGGCCGGAGGCGCTAGCAGTGGTAGGCGGCGGCGAGAAGATGAGATCGATCTGCTGGCTGCTACAAGCCTGCGAGGTAATTCTAGATGTCAATCACGCTGATACAGCCATATAAGGAAGGAGGCAATTCTGGACATCAATCAATCACCTAGATACGCTTTTTTAGAATCAATCACCTAGATACGTATCACATACGGGATTCTGAACGTGGGCTTGTGGCTTCGTTGTGGGCTAGCTGCTGTATTTATGTAAAAATCATTTAATATGTTGCTAAATAATATTTTATTGCCTATTAATCAGATAGTATGCGGGTCTATGGGTACATGGGTATGGGTTATACTAAACCATACCCATACCCGCTATACCCAATGGGTTTTAAATTTTCCTATTTGTGTACTCATGGGCATTTTTCTGACTCATACCCTTGCTCTAATAGGGTTTTTACCCACCGGGTACGCGGGTAATGGGTACCCATTGCCATCCCTAATCTGAACATATGATCTTTCACAAAATAAACCAACTAGCATCAACTACAAGGAGTAATCAACACTACTAGCAACCTACAGGTACCAATCCCAGACTTAGAGACAAGAATTGGATAAAAGAGATGAACTAGGGTTTGAGAGGAGATGGTGCTGGTGAAGATGTTGATGGAGATTGCCCTCTCCCGATGAGAGGAGCGTTGGTCATGATGATGGCGATGATTTCCCCCTCCCGGAGGGAAGTGTCCCCAGCAGAACAGCTCTGCCGGAGCCCTAGATTGGTTCCGCCTCGTGGCGGCGGAGTCTCATCCCGAAAGCTTGCTTATGATTTTTCTTCAGACGGAAGACTTCATATAGCAGAAGATGGGCACCGGAGGGCCAACAGGGGGCCCACGAGGCAGGGGGCGCGCCCCCCACCCTCGTGGCCAGGGTGTGGGCCCCCTCTGGTATTTCTTCCGCTCGGTTTTTTTATTATTTCCAAAAATAACTTTCGTGGAGTTTCAGGACTTTTGAAGTTGTGCAGAATAGGTCTCTAATATTTGCTCCTTTTCCAGCCCAAAATTCCAGCTGTCGGCATTCTCCCTCCTTATGTAAACCTTGTAAAATAAGAGAGAATAGGCATAAGTATTGTGACATAATGTGTAATAACAGCCCATAATGCAATAAATATCGATATAAAAGCATGATGCAAAATGGACGTATCAGAAAATAGCTTGATGTCTACTACGCAACCTTCTTCTTGTAGACGTTGTTGGGCCTCCAAGTGCAGAGGTTTGTAGGACAGTAGCAAATTTCCCTCAAGTGGATGACCTAAGGTTTATCAATCCGTGGGAGGCGTAGGTTGAAGATGGTCTCTCTCAAACAACCCTACAACAAAATAACAAAGAGTCTGTTGTGTCCCCAACACACCCAATACAATGATAAATTGTATAGGTGCACTAGTTCGGCGAAGAGATGGTGATACAAGTGCAATACGGATGGTAGATATAGGTTTTTGTAATCTGAAATTATAAAAACAGCAAGGTAACAAGTGGTAAAAGTGAGCGTAAACGGTATTGCAATGCTAGGAAACAAGGCCTAGGGTTCATACTTTCACTAGTGCAAGTTCTCTCAACAATAATAACATAATTGGACCATATAACTATCCCTCAACATGCAACAAAGAGTCACTCCAAAGTCACTAATAGAGGAGAACAAACGAAGAGATTATGGTAGGGTACGAAACCACCTCAAAGTTATCCTTTCTGATCGATCTATTCAAGAGTCCGTAGTAAAATAACATGAAGCTATTCTTTTCGTTCGATCTATCATAGAGTTCGTACTAGAATAACACCTTAAGACACAAATGAACCAAAACCCTAATGTCACCTAGATACTCCATTGTCACCTCAAGTATCCGTGGGTATGATTATACGATATGCATCACACAATCTCGGATTCATCCATTCAACCAACACAAAGTACTTTAAAGAGTGCCCCAAAGTTTCTACCTGAGAGTCAAGACGAAAACGTGTGCCAACCCCTATGCATAGGTTCATGGGCGGAACCCGCAAGTTGATCACCAAAACATACATCAAGTGGATCACGTGATATCCCATTGTCACCACAGATAAGCACGGCAAGATATACATCAAGTGTTCTCAAATCCTTAAAGACTCAATCCGATAAGATAACTTCAAAGGGAAAACTCAATCCATTACAAGAGAGTAGAGGGGGAGAAACATCATAAGATCCAACTATTATAGCAAAGCTCGCGATACATCAAGATCGTACCACCTCAAGAACACGAGAGAGAGAGAGAGAGATCAAACACATAGCTACTGGTACATACCCTCAGCCCCGAGGGTGAACTACTCCCTCCTCGTCATGGAGAGCGCCGGGATGATGAAGATGGCCACCGGTGAGGGATCCCCTCTCCGACAGGGTGCCGGAACAGGGCCCCGATTGGTTTTTGGTGGCTACAGAGGCTTGCGGCGGCAGAACTCCCGATCTATTCTGTTCCCCGAAGGCTTTAGGGTATATGGGAATATATAGGCGAAAGAAGTCGGTAAGGGGTGCCACGAGGGGCCCACGAGGGTGGAGGGCGCGCCCAGGGGGGTGGGCGCGCCCCCCTGCCTCGTGCTCTCCTCATTGGTCCCCTGACGTGCACTCCAAGTCTCCCGTATTGCTTTCTTTCCAAAAATAACTTTTCTGAAGGTTTCATTCCATTTGGACTCCGTTTGATATTCCTTTTCTGCGAAACACAGAAACAAGGAGAAAAACAGTAACTGGCACTGGGCTCTGGGTTAATAGGTTAGTCCCAAAAATAATATAAAAGTGTTTAATAAAGCCCATAAACATCCAAAACAGATAATATAATAGCATGGAACAATCAAGAATTATAGATACGTTGGAGACTATCAAGCATCCCCAAGCTTAATTCCTGCTCGTCCTCGAGTAGGTAAATGATAAAAACAGAATTTTTGATGTGGAATGCTACCTAACATATTTATCCATGTAATTCTCTTTATTGTGGCAAGAATATTCAGATCCATAAGATTCAAAACAAAAGTTTAATATTGACATAAAAATAATAATACTTCAAGCATACTAACTAAGCAATCATGTCTTCTCAAAATAACATGGCCAAAGAAAGTTCATCCCTACAAAATCATATAGTTTGGTCATGCTCCATTTTCGTCACACAAGAATGCTCTCATCATGCACCACCCCGATGACAAGCCAAGCAATTGTTTCATACTTTAGTAATCTCAAACTTTTTTCAACTTTCACGCAATACATGAGCGTGAGCCATGGATATAGCACTATGGGTGGAATAGAATATAATGAGGGGGTTATGTGGAGAAGACAAAAAGGAGAAAGTCTCACATCGACACGGCTAATCAATGGGCTAGGGAGATGCCCATCAATTGATGTCAATGCAAGGAGTAGGGATTGCCATGCAACAGATGCACTAGAGCTATAAATGTATGAAAGCTCAACAAAAGAAACTAAGTGGGTGTGCATCCAACTTCCTTGCTCACGAAGACCTAGGGCACTTGAGGAGGCCCATTGTTGGAATATACAAGCCAAGTTCTATAACGAAAAATTCCCACTAATATATGAAAGTGACAAAACAAGAGACTCTCTATCATAAAGATCATGGTGCTACTTTGAAGCACAAGTGTGGAAAAAGGATAGTAGCATTGCCCCTTTTTATTTTCTCTTTTTTTGGGGCCTTCCTTTTTTTATTTGGCCTTTCTCTTTTTTTGGGACAATGCTCTATTAATGATGATCATCACACTTCTATTTATTTACAACTCAATGATTACAACTCGATACTAGAACAAGATATGACTCTATATGAATGCTTCCGGCAGTGTACCGGGATGGGCAATGAATCAAGAGTGACATGTATGATAATTATGCATGGTGGCTTTGCCACAAATACAATGTCAACTACATGATCATGCAAGGTAATATGACAATGATGAAGTGTGTCATAATAAACGGAACGGTGGACAGTTGCATGGCAATATATCTCGGAATGGCTATGGAAATGCAATAATAGGTAGGTATGGTGGCTGTTTTGAGGAAGATATAAGGAGGTTTATGTGTGATTGAGCGTATCAAATCACGGGGTTTTGGATGCACCGGCGAAATTTGCACCAACTCTCAAGGTGAGAAAGGGCAATGCACGGTACCGAAGAGGCTAGCAATGATGGAAGGGTGAGAGTGCGTATAATCCATGGACTCAACATTAGTCATAAAGAACTCACATACTTATTGCAAAAATATACAAGTCATCAAAAACCAAGCATTACACGCATGCTCCTAGGGGGATAGATTTGTAGGAAAAGACCATCGCTCGTCCCCGACTGCCACTCATAAGGAAGACAATCAAATAACACCTCATGTTTCAAATTTGTTACACAACATTTACCATACGTGCATGCTACGGGACTTGCAAACTTCAACACAAGTATTTCTCAAATTCACAACTACTCAACTAGCACAACTTTAATATCACTATCTCCATGTCTCAAAACAATCATCAAGTATCAAACTTCTCTTAGTATTCAATGCACTTATATGAAAGTTTTTATTATACCTATCTTGGATGCCCATCATATTAGGACTAGTTTCATAACCAAAACAAACTACCATGCTGTTCTAAAGACTCTCAAAATAATATAAGTGAAGCATGAGAGTTCATATATTTCTTAAAAATAAAACCACCGCCGTCCTCTAAAAGATATAAGTGAAGTACTAGAGCAAACAACAAACTACTCCAAAAGATATGACTGAAGATCAATGAGTAATTGTATAATTATGTAACTATGTGAAGACTCTTTAACATTTAAGAATTTCATATCTTGGTACTTTATTCAAACAGCAAGCAAAACAAAATGAAATAAATTGACGCTCCAAGCAAAACACATATCATGTGGTGAATAAAAATATAGCTCCAAGTAAAGTTACCGATGAACGAAGAGGGAAGAGGGGATGCCTTCCGGGGCATCCCCAAGCTTAGGCTCTTGGTTATCCTTGAATATTACCTTGGGGTGCCTTGGGCATCCCCAAGCTTAGGCTCTTGCCACTCCTTATTCCATAGTCCATCGAATCTTTACCCAAAACTTGAAAACTTCACAACACAAAACTTAACAGAAAATCTCATGAGCTCCGTTAGCGAAAGAAAACAAAACACCACTTCAAGGAAATGTAATGAACTCATTATTTATTTGTATTGGTGTTAAATCTACTGTATCCCAACTTCTCTATGGTTTATAAACTATTTTACTAGCCATAGATTCATCAAAATAAGCAAACAACACACTAAAAAAAGAATCTGTCAAAAACAGAACAGTCTGTAGTAATCTGTATCAAACGTATAATTCTGGAACTCAACAAATTCCACCAAAATAGGACGACGTAGATAATTTGATTATTGATCTTCTGAAATTGGAATCAGTATTTTATCACATTCTTGTGATTTTGAACAATTGTTTTCGTGAACAGAAAGTTTCTGGAATTTTCAGAAAGATCAAATAACTATCATCCAAGAAGATCCTATAGGTTTAACTTGGCACAAACACTAATTAAAACATAAAAACACATCTAACCAGAGTCTAGATGATTTAATTATTACTAAACAGAACCAAAAAGCAAGAAACAAAAACAAAATTGGGTTGCCTCCCAACAAGCGCTAACGTTTAACGCCCCTAGCTAGGCATAATGATTTCAATGATGCTCGCATAAAGGATGAGAATTGAAACATAAAGAGAGCATCATGAAGAATATGGCTAGCACATTTAAGTCTAACCCACTTCCTATGCATAGGGATTTTGTGAGCAAATAACTTATGGGAACAATAATCAACTAGCATAGGAAGGCAAAACAAGCATAACTTCGAAACTTTAAGCACATAGAGAGGAAACTTGATATTATTGCAATTCCTACAAGCATATATTCCTCCCTCGTAATAATTTTCAGTAGCATCATGAATGAATTCAACAATATAACCAGCACATAAAGCATTCTTTTCATGATCTACTTGCATAGAAATTTTACTACACTCCACATAAGCGAATTTATTCTCATCAACAATAGTGGGAGCAAACTCAACAAAATAACTATCATGTGATTGAAAATTAAGATCAAGATGACAGGTTTCATAGTTATCCTTATTCCTTAGAGCATACGTGTCATCACAATAATCATCATAAATAGGAGGCATGCTTTCATCATAATAAATTTGCTCATCAAAATTTGGGTGACAAAAAATATCACCTTCATCAAACATAGCATCCCCAAGCTTGTGGCTTTGCATATCATTAGCATCATGGATATTCATAGAATTCATACTAACAACATTGCAATCATGCTCATCATTCAAAGATTTAGTGCCAAACATTTTAATGCATTCTTCCTCTAGCAATTAAGCACAATTATTGGAATCCTTATTTTCACGGAAGACATTAAAGAGATGAAGCATATGAGGTACCCTCAATTCCATATTTTTTTTGTAGTTTTTCTTTTATAAAATAAACTAGTGATAAAACAAGAAACTAAAAGATTCGATTGCAAGATCTAAAGATATACCTTCAAGCACTCACCTCCCCGGCAACGGCGCCAGAAAAGAGCTTGATGTCTACTACGCAGCCTTCTTCTTGTAGACGTTGTTGGGCCTCCAAGTGCAGAGGTTTGTAGGACAGTAGCAAATTTCCCTCAAGTGGATGACCTAAGGTTTATCAATCCGTGGGAGGCATAGGTTGAAGATGGTCTCTCTCAAACAACCCTGCAACCAAATAACAAAGAGTCTCTTGTGTCCCCAACACACCCAATACAATGATAAATTGTGTAGGTGCACTAGTTCGGCGAAGAGATGGTGATACAAGTGCAATATGGATGGTAGATATAGGTTTTTTTAATCTAAAATTATAAAAACAGCAAGGTAACAAGTGGTAAAAGTGAGCGTAAACGGTATTGCAATGCTAGGAAACAAGGCCTAGGGTTCATACTTTCACTAGTGCAAGTTCTCTCAACAATAATAACATAATTGGATCATATAACTATCCCTCAACATGCAACAAAGAGTCACTCCAAAGTCACTAATAGCGGAGAACAAACGAAGAGATTATGGTAGGGTACGAAACCACCTCAAAGTTATTCTTTCCGATCAATCCATTGGGCTATTCCTAAAAGTGTCACAAACAGCCCTAGAGTTCGTAGTAAAATAACACCTTAAGACACACATCAACCAAAACCCTAATGTCACCTAGATACTCCAATGTCACCTCAAGTATCCGTGGGTATGATTATACGATATGCATCACACAATCTCACATTCATCTATTCAACCAACACATAGAACCTCAAAGAGTGCCCCAAAGTTTCTACTGGAGAGTCAAGACGAAAACGTGTGCCAACCCCTATGCATAGGTTCATGGGCGGAACCCGCAAGTTGATCACCCAAACATACATCAAGTGGATCACGTGATATCCCATTGTCACCACAGATAAGCACGGCAAGACATAAATAAAGTGTTCTCAAATCCTTAAAGACTCAATCCGATAAGATAACTTCAAAGGGAAAACTCAATCCATTACAAGAGAGTAGAGGGGGAGAAACATCATAAGATCCAACTATAATAGCAAAGCTCGCGATACATCAAGATCGTATCACCTCAAGAACACGAGAGAGAGAGAGAGAGATCAAACACATAGCTACTGGTACATACCCTCAGCCCCGAGGGTGAACTACTCCCTCCTCGTCATGGAGAGCGCCGATGAAGATGGCCACCGGTGAAGGATCCCCCTCTGGCAGGGTGCCGGAACACGGTCCCGATTGGTTTTTGGTGGCTACAGAGGCTTGCGGTGGCGGAACTCCCGATGTATTCTGTTCCCCGAAGGTTTTAGGGTATATGGGAATATATAGGCGAAAGAAGTCGGTAAGGGGAGCCACGAGGGGCCCACAAGGGTGGAGGGCACGCCCAGGGGGGTGGGCGCGCCCCCTACCTCGTGCTCTCCTCGTTGGTCCCCTGACGTGCACTCCAAGTCTCCCGTATTGCTTTCTTTCCAAAAATAACTTTTCCAAAGGTTTCATTCCGTTTGGACTCCGTTTGATATTCCTTTTCTGCGAAACACCGAAACAAGGAGAAAAATAGAAACTGGCACTGGGCTCTGGGTTAATAGGTTAGTCCCAAAAATAATATAAAAGTGTTTAATAAAGCCCATAAACATCCAAAACAGATAATATAATAGCCTGGAACAATCAAAAGTTATAGATACGTTGGAGACGTATCATGTACTTCGATGTGATCAAGATGGGCTCTGCCGAACACTTGACGTGTACTCCAAGGAGAGTATAGGCTGCTGGCATGTTTATCCCTAGTTAGGCAACCGACCATCTGTAACCCTAGGTACCCCGTGAGGGAGTCCTGGATCCGGGGGTCCTCGGACGTCCGGGCTATGTGACCTGGGCCGTACTAATGGGTCGTGAAGATGCAAGACAGAAGGAAAGCTTGGCGTTCGGATATGTATTTTCCTTTCTCTGTGCACCGACTCTGTACAACCCTAGGCCCCTCCGGTGTCTATATAAACTGGAGGGTTTAGTCTGTAGAGGCAATCATAATCATACAGGCTAGACATCTAGGGTTTAGCCATTACGATCTCGAGGTAGATCAACTCTTGTAACCCCTATACTCATCAAAGTCAATCAAGCAGGAAGTAGGGTATTACCTCCATTAAGAGGGCCCAAACCTGGGTAAACATCATGTCCCCTGCCTCCTATTACCTTTGATCCTTAGACGCACAGTTCGGGACCCCCTACCTGAGATCTGCCGGTTTTGACACCGACACTGCTGCTTTCGTTGAGAGTTCCTCTATGCTATGGACAGAAGGTTCGATGGCTCGTTCGATCATCTACAATGATGCCGTTTCGGGGGAGACTTCCCCCCGGCCAGATTTTCGTATTTAGCGACTTCGCACTGCGTGCCAACTCGATTGGCCACCTCGAGCAGATCGACAACTACGCCCCTGGCCATCAGATCAGTTTCGGGAACCTAAATTATGTCATGATATCCAAGGAGATTTGATCTTCGAAGGGTTCGCGGCCCCGATCGCCGCTCTGGCCTTAGATCCAGAGCAAACTATCAGGTCCGAAGACGGGAGTTTAGAGCCCGCCGGACTCCCTGCAATTATGGAACTTGCTACCGGAGATCTGGAGGGGACGACATCATCGGCAAACCCAAAGACGAACCGAACTCCCCTTGTCGCTAAAGTGCCGGACTCTCCATCAGACTCTAAATCCGAACTCTCGAGGTCCGCATCAAGCAGGCGCGGCCAGGAGGCTCCCACCCCGGTCAGCCCTGCAGACTCTCGCTTCTCTGCCCAAACCTCGCTCCTAAACGAGGCTCTAGACTTAATGCGAACCCTTGCCATTACGGAGGAATCGCTTCCGAATTACGCCCAGCCCGGACTAGGGGCTAAGAGCGGGGAATTTTACGACCCACCCACCACCCACTTCATAGCCACTGTCGAAGATCTAACCGACATGCTGGACTACGCCTCCGAAGACATCGACGGTATGGACGATGATGCCGGAGACAAACAAGGCCAAGACCCTCCGCTTACCGGACGTTGGACGGCCACTTCCACATACGACGTGTACATGGTGGACACACCCAAAGTGGATAACGACGATGGCAAGAAGGATCCGACTAAGGACGAGCCTGCTGAAGCACCTCCGAAGCATCGACGTCAGCGGCGCCGCTCGAAATCGCGTCGCAAAAAGGACAGCAATACCGGCACCAGAGACAATAATACTCCGGAGAACACCGAAGACCAAGAAGCCCCCATCGAACCAACATCCGAACATGATGATCTGGAGGACGGGCAAGTTAACCTTGATGAACCAGTAGGGAACGAGGACTCAGAGGATGGCAACTATCTACCACTCTCCGAGGATGATGTGAGCCTCCGCGACGAAGACTTCATCGTGCCAGAGGAACCCCTCGGACAAGAATGCTTTAAGCGCCAGCTAATCGCAACTGTGAGAAGCATCAAAAAGAAGCAGCAACATCTCCAAGTTGAACAGGATACGCTCAATGACAGATGGACCAAAGTCCTGGCAGCCGAAGAGTACAGCCTCGAACGCGCAACAAAGAGCTACCCGAAACGCAAGCTGCTACCCCAATTCGACAATGAGGCCCTGGAGCCTATACCGCCAACGCGTAACACTGCTAACGGACCTGACCGACCACCACGTGGCTGGGATAGAGCGGCAACTCAAGCCGAACACCAGCCCGCACCACCTCGTCGTAGAAGCAGAGAAACAGCAGCTCCAGGATACACCTATGACCTACGATAGGACCTGGACAATAGAGCCGGTCAGACCAGATCAATCTATGGATCACGGGGGCGTGCCCCAGTGCAAGAAGACGGCTATCAGGATTGGCGCGACAAGCATAACCTCACCCGGGCTGAAAACCGCATACGGACTTCATCCGAACTGCGTCGTGACGTGGCCCGGTACAGAGGCGCCGCACACCCCCTATGCTTCACCGATGAGGTAATGGAGCACCAGTTCCCAGAAGGGTTTAAACCCGTGAATATTGAATCATACGATGGTACAACAGATCCCGCAGTATGGATTGAACATTTTTCTTCTCCACATTCACATGGCTCACGGTGATGATCTACATGCCATCAAATACCTCACCCTAAAACTTAAGGGACCAGCTCGGCACTGGTTAAATAGCCTCCTAGAAAACTCTATTGGAAGATAAGAAGACTTGGAAGATGCCTTTAGAGACAACTTCCAAGGCACTTATATCCGGCCTCCGAACGCAGGTGACCTCAGTCACATAGTCCAGCAGCCCGGAGAGTCGGCCAGAAAATTCTGGACTAGGTTCCTAATTAAAAAGAACCAGATTGTCGACTGTCCAGACGCCGAAGCCCTAGCGGCCTTTAAACACAGCATCCGCGATGAATGGCTCACCTGACTCCTCGGCCAAGAGAAGCCAAAGTCCATGGCAGCCCTTACAGCACTCATGACCCGCTTTTGCGTGGGCGAAGATAGCTGGCTAGCCTGTAGCAACAACAGTACCAGCGACCCTGGCACTCCTGAAGCCAGAAACAGCAAAGGCAGGCCCCGACGCAACAAACACAAGCGTCGAAGCCACAATGACAATACCAAAGACACAGCAGTCAATGTCGGATTCAGTGGCTCCAAATCCGGTCAGCGGAAGAAGCCATTCAAAAGAAACAAAGACGGCTCATCTAGCTTGGACCGAATACTCGATCGACCTTGCCAGATTCACGGCACCCCCGACAAGCCTGCCAACCATACCAACAGAAGTTGTTTGATCTTTAAATAGGTCGGTAATTTAAACACCGAACATAAGGAGAAAGGGTCACCCAGCGAGGACGACGATGAGGAGCCTCGCCCACCAAACACAGGGGACAGAAGAAATTTCCCCCCGAGGTTAAAACGGTGAATATGATATACGTTACTCACATCCCCAAGCGGGAGCGCAAGCGCGTGTTAAGGGACGTCTAGGTGATAGAGCCAGTCGCCCCAAAATTCAACCCATGGTCAGCCTGTCCGATCACTTTTGCTCGCAGAGACCATCCGACCAGTATCCGTCACGGAGGTTCGGCCGCGTTGGTCCTCGACCCAATTATCGATGGATTCCACCTTACGCGAGTCCTCATGGACGGTGGCAGCAGTCTTAACTTGCTCTATCAGGACACGGTCCGCGAAATGGGTATTGATTCGTCAAGAATCAAGCCCACCAAAACTACCTTTAAAGGAGTGATAGCTGGTGTAGAGGCCCGCTGCACGGGCTCAATCACATTGGAAGTCATCCTCGGTTCGTCGGACAACTTCCGAAGCGAAGACTTGATCTTCGACGTCGTCCCTTTCCGCAGTGGCTATCATGCACCGCTCGGACGAACCGCGTTCACTCGCTTCAATGCGATCTCGCACTATGCCTATCTCAAACTCAAGATGCCCGGACAACGCGGTGTTATAATAGTCAAGGGAAACATGGAGCGTTCCCTTGTACTGAGGAGCACACCGCGGCGCTTGCAGCGGAAGTACATGGCGGCCTTATCAAGCCAAATACTACATCGGCAGTCAATCCCCTGGACACTGTCAAACGAGTTCGGACTACCCTGCAGAACGATAATCCAGCTCGTCAGGAGCTTGATTAGCAATTCGTCCTACATCTCAGCCCCAACCGAATTGCGGCATATGTACCACGCGTACATAACTACGCACTAAAGATACCATGGGCAAAGATGGAGGCATATTAAAGATAAAGTCCACAATATGGCTCGACCCTATCTAGACCCTCATATCCTCTTTTTTCTTATTTTTATTTTTTTCAGGTTCCTTACGACCCACATCACCTTTCGATGGTACCTAGGGCCCTTTTTCCAGGCCCCTTATGAAAACCCGATCGTTGATCCTCTCAAAGGATAATACACCAAGGAGAAAAGCAGCGCAGACGTGCGGCAGAGTATCTAAAGGATGTTTAAAGATCACCTCTTCCTTTTTAGGATCTGTACACAGCTTTCCCTTGTGCTCGACATGTAAAATAGCCTCGATGCTTATCGCATTATTTGTACAAATACATTTCGACGTATCAATTAGACTATAATGGAAACAGTTTTTCGCCCAACCTATTCGGTACTGGCTTATTTCCTAATCTGTATTCCCTCCTTTTCGTCCGATTGTCATGTACACCTCGGTACGACTTAAATCGCCAGGGGCTCCATTCAGCCACGTACATTTCTTAAAAATAAAATAATTCCGAACACTTTTATAGTACAATTCGGCGTCCTGAATATAGCATTATATGCATCGGCTCTGAATCATGTCTTTGGTCAATAGTTGGGTTGCCCGGCTCCTGTGGTTACTGCCTTACGTTCCGCTTATTCGGCTAAGGTAGTAAAGGGAGAACTACTGCGATTATGTTTCTGGTTCATCCGGATAAACACCTTAGTAGATAAAGCCGAAAACTGACTGTCATGATGCGGCAGAGCTGGTCAGCTATTCGGCGACTAAGTATAAATCTCTTGCTATTTTTCTGTATTTACACGAAGTACCGGTCTTCACCCGGTCAGGCGTCTACAACACCCAAGTTCGGATAATCGAATAATACCAGGGGCTGCCACTACAAAAAAAAGACACATCCGTGACATTTTGGGCCGAACGAAAAAAAATTATGTCATACATATGACACTTCTATGACGATAATTGTGACAAAACCCGGTATCATCATAGATGTGGTGGGCTCCTACTTCTATGACAAAAAATCATGACAAAAAATGGGCTTTTCGTCCTGGGCAGGCCGGAGACGCAGCTGCATGACATTCTTTGGGCCGTCCATGACGGAAAAAAACCGTGGTAGAAGCGAGCGGGAGGAAAATTTCGGGGAGTTCCCGGTTACGATGGGAGGTCGGGGCCGAGCGATGCGCGTTTCTCTCATACACGTACGCGCGTGTGTGCGAGGCGTTGGCTCTAACTGAACCCTAGCGAGGCGTTGGGCTCTAACTGAACCCGAGCGATTGCACTGCAGGCTACGCGTTACTGAACCCAAGCAATCGATCGATGGCTGTTAACTGAACCCGATCGAGCGATTCCTTCACTACTGCTGCTAACTGAAGCCGATCGATTGGATGAACAGTGAGCGTTGCCGGGGGGTTGGACGAACAGTGAGCGGTGGCGTTGCCTCTGGATGAACAGGACCCTGTGGTGTGGTGGAGGGCTGGATGAACAGTAGACGGTGGAGGGGTGCCCGTGGAGGGGTGGTTGAACAGGACCCCGTGGTGTGGAGGGCTGGATGAACAGTAGACGGTGGAGGGGTGCCCGTGGAGGGATGGTTGAACAGTAGCCGGTGGAGTAGCGCACGGTGGAGGCTGGATGAACAGGAGCCCGTGGAGGCTGGAGGAGGTCGACGGTAGCCCGTGGACGCTGGAGGAGGTCGACGGTGGAGATGAACAGTATCCCGTGGAGTCCCGTTTTGCGGTACGCCACACCCCTCCTGATGAACAGGACCCGTTTCGACCGTAGGAGGTCCGTTTCGTCCGTTTTGCGGTACGCCACACCCCTCCCGATCAACAGGACCCCCGTTTCGACCGTAGGAGGTCCGTTTCGTCCGTTTTG
>NC_057814.1:105158845-105159527 GCF_018294505.1 Triticum aestivum | reverse complement strand
CAACAGGACCCCGTTCCGAACGTAGGAGGTCCGTTTCCTCCGTTTTGCGGGACGCCAGGCCTCGTTTCCATCACCTGTTCCGTGCAAGCCCTCCCGATGAACACGACCACGCATTCCGTTCCGACCCAGCCGGTTGGCTCCCACGCATTCCGTTGCCTCCCGATGAACACGACGCATTCCACTGCCTCCCGATGAACACGACGCATTCCGTTGCCTCCCCATGAACAAGACGCATTCCGTTGCCTCCCCATGAACACGACGCATTCCGTTGCCTCCCCATGAACATGACGACGACGCTGTTTCTCCGTTCCGACCCAGCCATGTACACGAGCCCTGGCCGTACGTATGCGCGAGTAGGCGTTCGAGACCCTACCCGTATGTACACATACGTGGCCGTATTTTCTTTCTTGCACCATGGCCAATGTACGTACGTGTACATGCTACGTGCGCGCCTCTACTACGACACGTGCGCGCCTCTACATCGACCAGTATGTACATACACGTTCACGACCAAAATGACAACGCTACGTACGCTTCGACCAGGTGGGTCCCGACTGTCAGGCACTTCCTTGCCTGTGCACATGTAGCTAGTGGGTCCCAGCAGTCAGGGGGGCGAATCGTTTTGTTTTTTTTTTGCCGGGACGCACTTCTTGCGTGCGAAGGTGTAGCTGTTGGGTCCCAG